>NC_090332.1:1079926-1174926 GCF_035084215.1 Heptranchias perlo
TCAGGGTCAGTGATGGGCCGGATCCGCGCTCTGAATCCAGGCATCAGATCTCAGAGAGGAAACATTGTAACAAACCTGGTGCAGTGATAACAGTGGAGAGATACAAACGAGTTACTGTACACCGTACGGTGCTGTAACAAACCGGCTGTAATTGGCACTGTAACACCGTACGGTGCTGTAACAAACCGGCTGTAATTGGCACTGTAACACCGTACGGTGCTGTAACAAACCGGCTGTAATTGGCACTGTAACACCGTACGGTGCTGTAACAAACCGGCTGTAATTGGCACTGTAACACGTACGGTGCTGTAACAAACCGGCTGTAATTGGCACTGTACACCGTACGGTGCTGTAACAAACCGGCTGTAATTGGCACTGTAACACCGTACGGTGCTGTAACAAACCGGCTGTAATTGGCACTGTAACACGTACGGTGCTGTAACAAACGGCTGTAATTGGCACTGTAACACCGTACGGTGCCTGTAACAAACCGGGCTGTAATTGGCACTGTAACACCGTACGGTGCTGTAACAAACCGGCTGTAATTGGCACTGTAACACCGTACGGTGCTTGTAACAAACCGGCTGTAATTGGCACTGTAACACCGTGCTGTAACAAACCGGCTGTAATGGCACTGTAACACCGTACGGTGCTGTAACAAACCGGCTGTAATTGGCACTGTAACACCGTACGTGCTGTAACAAACCGGCTGTAATTGGCACTGTACACCGTACGGTGCTGTAACAAACCGGCTGTAATTGGCACTGTAACACCGTTACGGTGCTGTAACAAACCGGCTGTAATTGGCACTGTAACACCGTACGGTGCTGTATAACAAACCGGCTGTAATTGGCACTGTAACACCGTACGGTGCTGTAACAAACCGGCTGTAATTGGCACTGTAACACCGTACGGTGCTGTAACAAACCTCTGTAATTGGCACTGTAACACCGTACGGTGCTGTAACAAACCGGCTGTAACTGCACTGTAACACCGTACGGTGCTGTAACAAACCGGCTGTAACTGACTCTCTCTGGCACTGTAACTGACTCTCACACTGAGACTGTAACTGACTCTCACACTGAGACTGTAACTGACTCTCACACTGAGACTGTAACTGACTCTCACACTGAGACTGTAACTGACTCTCACACTGAGACTGTAACTGACTCTCACACTGAGACTGTAACTGACTCTCACACTGAGACTGTAACTGACTCTCACACTGAGACTGTAACTGACTCTCTCTCTCTCTCACTGAGACTGTAACTGACTCTCACACTGAGACTGTAACTGACTCTCACACTGAGACTGTAACTGACTCTCTCTCTCTCTCACTGAGACTGTAACTGACTCTCACACTGAGACTGTAACTGACTCTCTCTCTCTCTCTCACTGACACTGTAACTGACTCTCTCTCACTGAGACTGTAACTGACTCTCTCTCACTGAGACTGTAACTGACTCTCTCTCACTGAGACTGTAACTGACTCTCTCACTGAGACTGTAACTGACTCTCTCTCTCTCTCTCTCACTGAGACTGTAACTGACTCTCTCACTGACACTGTAACTGACTCTCTCACTGAGACTGTAACTGACTCTCTCACTGAGACTGTAACTGACTCTCTCTCTCTCTCTCTCACTGACACTGTAACTGACTCTCTCTCACTGAGACTGTAACTGACTCTCTCACTGAGACTGTAACTGACTCTCTCACTGAGACTGTAACTGACTCTCTCTCTCTCTCTCACTGACACTGTAACTGACTCTCTCTCACTGAGACTGTAACTGTCTCTCTCTCACTGAGACTGTAACTGACTCTCTCTCACTGAGACTGTAACTGACTCTCTCTCACTGAGACTGTAACTGACTCTCTCTCACTGAGACTGTAACTGACTCTCTCACTGACACTGTAACTGACTCTCTCTCACTGAGACTGTAACTGACTCTCTCTCTCTCTCTCACTGAGACTGTAACTGACTCTCTCTCTCTCTCTCAGAGACTGTAACTGACTCTCTCTCTCTCTCTCTCACTGAGACTGTAACTGACTCTCTCTCTCTCTCTCTCTCACTGAGACTGTAACTGACTCTCTCTCTCTCTCTCACTGACACTGTAACTGACTCTCTCTCTCTCACTGACACTGTAACTGACTCTCTCTCTCTCTCACTGAGACTGTAACTGACTCTCTCTCTCTCTCACTGACACTGTAACTGACTCTCTCTCTCTCACTGACACTGTAACTGACTCTCTCTCTCTCACTGACACTGTAACTGACTCTCTCTCTCTCACACTGAGACTGTAACTGACTCTCACACTGAGACTGTAACTGACTCTCTCACTGAGACTGTAACTGACTCTCTCACTGAGACTGTAACTGACTCTCTCACTGAGACTGTAACTGACTCTCTCACTGAGACTGTAACTGACTCTCTCTCTCTCTCTCTCTCACTGACACTGTAACTGACTCTCTCTCTCACTGACACTGTAACTGACTCTCTCACTGAGACTGTAACTGACTCTCTCACTGAGACTGTAACTGACTCTCTCTCTCTCTCACTGACACTGTAACTGACTCTCTCTCTCTCACTGAGACTGTAACTGACTCTCTCTCTCACTGACACTGTAACTGACTCTCTCTCTCACTGACACTGTAACTGACTCTCTCTCTCACTGAGACTGTAACTGACTCTCTCTCTCTCTCTCTCACTGAGACTGTAACTGACTCTCTCTCTCTCTCTCTCTCACTGAGACTGTAACTGACTCTCTCTCTCTCTCTCTCTCACTGAGACTGTAACTGACTCTCTCTCTCACTGTCACTGTAACTGACTCTCTCTCTCTCACTGACACTGTAACTGACTCTCTCTCTCTCACTGACACTGTAACTGACTCTCTCTCACTGACACTGTAACTGACTCTCTCTCACTGACACTGTAACTGACTCTCTCTCACACTGAGACTGTAACTGACTCTCACACTGAGACTGTAACTGACTCTCACACTGAGACTGTAACTGACTCTCACACTGAGACTGTAACTGACTCTCTCACTGAGACTGTAACTGACTCTCTCACTGAGACTGTAACTGACTCTCTCTCTCTCTCTCTCTCTCTCACTGAGACTGTAACTGACTCTCTCTCTCTCACTGAGACTGTAACTGACTCTCTCTCTCTCTCTCTCTCACTGACACTGTAACTGACTCTCTCACTGAGACTGTAACTGACTCTCTCTCTCTCTCTCTCTCTCACTGAGACTGTAACTGACTCTCTCTCTCTCTCACTGAGACTGTAACTGACTCTCTCTCTCTCTCTCTCTCACTGAGACTGTAACTGACTCTCTCTCTCTCTCTCTCACTGAGACTGTAACTGACTCTCTCTCTCTCTCACACACTGAGACTGTAACTGACTCTCTCTCACTGAGACTGTAACTGACTCTCTCTCACTGAGACTGTAACTGACTCTCTCACTGAGACTGTAACTGACTCTCTCACTGAGACTGTAACTGACTCTCTCACTGAGACTGTAACTGACTCTCTCTCACTGAGACTGTAACTGACTCTCTCTCACTGAGACTGTAACTGACTCTCTCACTGAGACTGTAACTGACTCTCTCACTGAGACTGTAACTGACTCTCTCACTGAGACTGTAACTGACTCTCTCACTGAGACTGTAACTGACTCTCTCACTGAGACTGTAACTGACTCTCTCACTGAGACTGTAACTGACTCTCTCACTGAGACTGTAACTGACTCTCTCACTGAGACTGTAACTGACTCTCTCACTGAGACTGTAACTGACTCTCTCTCCCTGACACTGTAACTGACTCTCTCTCTCACTGAGACTGTAACTGACTCTCTCTCACTGAGACTGTAACTGACTCTCTCTCACTGAGACTGTAACTGACTCTCTCTCACTGAGACTGTAACTGACTCTCTCTCACTGAGACTGTAACTGACTCTCTCTCACTGAGACTGTAACTGACTCTCTCTCACTGAGACTATAACTGACTCTCTCTCACTGACACTGTAACTGACTCTCTCTCTCTCTCACTGAGACTGTAACTGACTCTCTCTCTCTCTCACTGAGACTGTAACTGACTCTCTCTCTCTCACTGACACTGTAACTGACTCTCTCTCTCTCACTGAGACTGTAACTGACTCTCTCTCTCTCTCACTGAGACTGTAACTGACTCTCTCTCTCACTGACACTGTAACTGACTCTCTCTCTCTCACTGACACTGTAACTGACTCTCTCTCTCTCACTGACACTGTAACTGACTCTCTCTCTCTCACTGACACTGTAACTGACTCTCTCTCTCACTGACACTGTAACTGACTCTCTCACTGAGACTGTAACTGACTCTCTCACTGAGACTGTAACTGACTCTCTCTCTCTCACTGACACTGTAACTGACTCTCTCTCTCTCACTGAGACTGTAACTGACTCTCTCTCTCACTGACACTGTAACTGACTCTCTCTCTCACTGACACTGTAACTGACTCTCTCTCTCTCTCTCTCTCACTGAGACTGTAACTGACTCTCTCTCTCTCTCTCTCTCACTGAGACTGTAACTGACTCTCTCTCTCTCTCTCACTGAGACTGTAACTGACTCTCTCTCTCTCTCACTGAGACTGTAACTGACTCTCTCTCTCTCTCACTGAGACTGTAACTGACTCTCTCTCTCTCACTGACACTGTAACTGACTCTCTCTCTCTCACTGAGACTGTAACTGACTCTCTCTCTCTCTCACTGACACTGTAACTGACTCTCTCTCTCTCACTGACACTGTAACTGACTCTCTCTCTCTCACTGACACTGTAACTGACTCTCTCTCACTGACACTGTAACTGACTCTCTCACACTGAGACTGTAACTGACTCTCACACTGAGACTGTAACTGACTCTCACACTGAGACTGTAACTGACTCTCACACTGAGACTGTAACTGACTCTCTCACTGAGACTGTAACTGACTCTCTCACTGAGACTGTAACTGACTCTCTCTCTCTCTCTCTCTCTCTCTCACTGAGACTGTAACTGACTCTCTCTCTCTCTCTCACTGAGACTGTAACTGACTCTCTCTCTCTCTCTCTCTCACTGACACTGTAACTGACTCTCTCACTGAGACTGTAACTGACTCTCTCTCTCTCTCTCTCTCTCACTGAGACTGTAACTGACTCTCTCTCTCTCTCACTGAGACTGTAACTGACTCTCTCTCTCTCTCTCTCTCACTGAGACTGTAACTGACTCTCTCTCTCTCTCTCTCTCACTGAGACTGTAACTGACTCTCTCTCTCTCTCACACACTGAGACTGTAACTGACTCTCTCTCACTGAGACTGTAACTGACTCTCTCTCACTGAGACTGTAACTGACTCTCTCACTGAGACTGTAACTGACTCTCTCACTGAGACTGTAACTGACTCTCTCTCACTGAGACTGTAACTGACTCTCTCTCACTGAGACTGTAACTGACTCTCTCACTGAGACTGTAACTGACTCTCTCACTGAGACTGTAACTGACTCTCTCACTGAGACTGTAACTGACTCTCTCACTGAGACTGTAACTGACTCTCTCACTGAGACTGTAACTGACTCTCTCACTGAGACTGTAACTGACTCTCTCACTGAGACTGTAACTGACTCTCTCTCCCTGACACTGTAACTGACTCTCTCTCTCACTGAGACTGTAACTGACTCTCTCTCACTGAGACTGTAACTGACTCTCTCTCACTGAGACTGTAACTGACTCTCTCTCACTGAGACTGTAACTGACTCTCTCTCACTGAGACTGTAACTGACTCTCTCTCACTGAGACTGTAACTGACTCTCTCTCACTGAGACTGTAACTGACTCTCTCTCACTGAGACTGTAACTGACTCTCTCTCACTGAGACTGTAACTGACTCTCTCTCACTGAGACTATAACTGACTCTCTCTCACTGACACTGTAACTGACTCTCTCTCTCTCTCACTGACACTGTAACTGACTCTCTCTCTCTCTCACTGAGACTGTAACTGACTCTCTCTCTCTCTCACTGAGACTGTAACTGACTCTCTCTCTCTCTCACTGAGACTGTAACTGACTCTCTCTCTCACTGACACTGTAACTGACTCTCTCTCTCTCACTGACACTGTAACTGACTCTCTCTCTCTCACTGACACTGTAACTGACTCTCTCTCTCTCACTGACACTGTAACTGACTCTCTCTCTCTCTCTCACTGAGACTGTAACTGTCTCTCTCTCACTGATACTGTAACTGACTCTCTTTCACTGAGACTGTAACTGACTCTCTCTCACTGAGACTGTAACTGTCTCTCTCTCACTGAGACTGTAACTGATTCTCTCTCTCTCTCACTGAGACTATAACTGACTCTCTCTCTCTCTCTCACTGAGACTGTAACTGATTCTCTCTCTCTCTCACTGAGACTATAACTGACTCTCTCTCTCTCTCTCTCTCTCACTGACACTGTAACTGACTCTCTCTCTCTCTCTCTCTCTCTCTCTCACTGAGACTGTAACTGTCTCTCTCTCACTGAGACTGTAACTGATTCTCTCTCTCTCTCACTGAGACTATAACTGACTCTCTCTCTCTCTCTCACTGAGACTGTAACTGATTCTCTCTCTCTCTCACTGAGACTATAACTGACTCTCTCTCTCTCTCTCTCTCTCACTGACACTGTAACTGACTCTCTCTCTCTCTCTCTCTCTCTCACTGAGACTGTAACTGTCTCTCTCTCACTGAGACTATAACTGACTCTCTCTCTCTCTCTCACTGACACTGTAACTGACTCTCTCTCTCTCTCTCTCTCTCTCTCACTGAGACTGTAACTGTCTCTCTCTCACTGAGACTGTAACTGACTCTCTCTCACTGACACTGTAACTGACTCTCTCACTGAGACTGTAACTGACTCTCTCTCACTGAGACTGTAACTGACTCTCTCTCACTGAGACTGTAACTGACTCTCTTTCACTGAGACTGTAACTGACTCTCTCTCACTGAGACTATAACTGACTCTCTCTCTCTCTCTCACTGACACTGTAACTGACTCTCTCTCTCTCTCTCTCTCTCTCACTGAGACTGTAACTGACTCTCTCTCACTGACACTGTAACTGACTCTCTCTCACACTGAGACTGTAACTGACTCTCTCTCACACTGAGACTGTAACTGACTCTCTCTCACACTGAGACTGTAACTGACTCTCTCTCACACTGAGACTGTAACTGTCTCTCTCTCACTGACACTGTAACTGACTCTCTCTCACACTGAGACTGTAACTGACTCTCTCTCACACTGAGACTGTAACTGACTCTCTCTCACTGAGACTATAACTGACTCTCTCTCTCTCTCTCTCACTGACACTGTAACTGACTCTCTCTCTCTCTCTCTCTCTCTCACTGAGACTGTAACTGTCTCTCTCACTGAGACTGTAACTGACTCTCTCTCACTGACACTGTAACTGACTCTCTCTCACACTGAGACTGTAACTGACTCTCTCTCTCACTGAGACTGTAACTGACTCTCTTTCACTGAGACTGTAACTGACTCTCTCTCACTGAGACTGTAACTGACTCTCTCTCACTGAGACTGTAACTGACTCTCTTTCACTGAGACTGTAACTGACTCTCTCACTGAGACTGTAACTGACTCTCTCTCACTGAGACTGTAACTGACTCTCTCACTGAGACTGTAACTGACTCTCTCACTGAGACTGTAACTGACTCTCTCTCACTGAGACTGTAACTGACTCTCTTTCACTGAGACTGTCACTGACTCTCTCACTGAGACTGTAACTGACTCTCTCTCACTGAGACTGTAACTGACTCTCTTTCACTGAGACTGTAACTGACTCTCTCACTGAGACTGTAACTGACTCTCTCACTGAGACTGTAACTGACTCTCTCTCACTGAGACTGTAACTGACTCTCTCTCACTGAGACTGTAACTGACTCTCTCACTGAGACTGTAACTGACTCTCACTCACTGAGACTGTAACTGACTCTCTTTCACTGAGACTGTAACTGACTCTCTTTCACTGAGACTGTAACTGACTCTCTCTCACTGAGACTGTAACTGACTCTCTCACTGAGACTGTAACTGACTCTCTCACTGAGACTGTAACTGATTCTCTCTCTCTCTCTCACTGACACTGTAACTCTCTCTCTCTCTCTCTCTCACTCACTGACACTGTAACTGACTCTCTCTCTCTCTCTCACTGAGACTGTAACTGATTCTCTTTCACTCACTGACACTGTAACTGACTCTCTCTCTCTCTCTCACTGAGACTGTAACTGATTCTCTCTCACTCACTGACACTGTAACTGACTCTCTTCCCTCTCTCTCTCTCTCTCTCTCTCACTGAGACTGTAACTGACTCTCTCACGCTGACACTGACACTGTAACGACTGTTCGGTGCTTTCTAATAATGACTCTAAGACTTCAGCAGTGACACTGATCATGTTGCTTACACCCAGAGTTGCTGTTATTCAATTTCCTCATTTTGTGATTTTAATACTTGGTATGTTTCATTTGGGAAGTGATTTTAGTTCAAGGTTTGGCCAGGGAGATCCCCAGTTCATTGAGAGCTTGATCCAATCAGGGTGAATCTGATTCCTGGGGGTCTGTTCACTGAGCTTTGTTGCTGGTCCACTGCGAATCGAATCCAGGAGTTACGATGTGCAGTCTCACCTGTCTGGGTCTGGGCTGATGTCTCACCTGTCTGGGTCTGGGCTGATGTCTCACCTGTCTGGGTCTGGGCTGATGTCTCACCTGTCTGGGTCTGGGCTGATGTCTCACCTGTCTGGGTCTGGGCTATAACATCCGGTGAACAGGACTGATGGGGTGTGTATTCTGTTTATAAAGTAATGGGGCCCCATTCTGCCTCAGAGAGTGTCAGCTGGAGCCTGTTGATATCTGGTCACGGAGCCAGCATTGACTGAGTGGTAGCTCTCTCGCCTCTGAGTCAGATGGTTGTGTGTTCGCTCCTAGAGACCTGAGCCCATAATCCAGGCTGACACTTCAGTGCAGTACTGAGGGAGTGCTGCACTGTCAGAGGTGCTGTCTTTTGGATGAGACAATAAACCAAGGCCCCATGTGCCCTGTCAGGCGGCTGCAAAAGATCCAAAGGCACTGTTTTGAAGAAGAGCAGGGGAGTTTCACTTCAGTTGTTGTTTGTGAGATCTTACTGTGCAAAAAGTGGTTGTTGAGTTTCCTGCAATTGAAAGTAATTGATTGTTTGTGAAGTGCCTTTCACTGTCAGAAGGTTTAATATAAATGTAAGTAATTGTATAATTTAGTTCTGTCAAACTTCACTCTCTTTCATCAGGGGACTAACAGAACTTACCATGGCGAGCCAAGATAAGGAGCTTTTAGTGAGCATCAACTGTGCTTTATTGAAGTACACCAAGGCTGAGGAAGTGAAGAGGGACACGATGCTTATGATGCAACCCTACGCCAACTGGGAGGAGTTTCTGATGCCTGCGCCTACCTCGATAGCCATCCTAGGTGAACTAATCATCATCTCTTCAACCAGTGACTTCCCTGTAAACAAGCACACCCCGGACAGACAGTATCAGCACATCAAGTATCCCGAATCCTTCCGGGCTTGCCTGATGCAGGTCAGTAACCAGGGCTGGAAGGCCTTCAACTTGGCCCACAAGAACATGGACCAGATCCGGCTTCACTCCCAGAGTGTCCCCGTTCACATGAAGAATACGGTGAAGACCTTGATGGAGGGTAACCAGCAGGCCATAGAGAAGCTCCTCCCTCTTCAGCTGGGCAGCATCAAGACAGCTGCTGAAGAGTGTCTGGGACTAGCCCAGGAGGTGGAGAAGGACTTCACCTCCATCACCGACTTAATCCATGAGCTGCTGGAGGCCTGCACCAGCGCCAAGGGTGGGTACGAGGGTGAGTCAAAGGAGGTTCAGCTGTCCCTGGAGGAGGCCAAGCTCCGAAAGATCACTGCGGAGAAGGAGAAGAGGAACGTGGAAGACTATTTCACCAGGATGACCAAAGAGGTGGAGGAAGCCCATGACGCCTACAAGAACACAGTGGAGTCTGCACCCAGCGAGTGGGGAGTCATGGGCATGTTCGCAATGGAGAACTCAATCAATTTGGTCAGCAACCTTGTGACGGGCTTCATGTCGATGGTCACGGCTGACCCAGTGAGTGTCTCTACCGCCGTGGTGGAGACTGTGGCCAACATTGGCAATGTCATCGCAGAAAAGGTGAAGAATAAGAACCAACTAAACCCTTCACCACAGGAAGCTGAGCTGGACCCAGTGGCTGCCAGCAATGTCCTATCAAAGTCCAGTAACCTGCTGATAGCCACAGTAAAGCTGCAGGACCTGCTCTCTGAAGACGCAAAGATCAGTCTGAATAAATTGCTGGACCGCACGACCGGCCGTGTGAACTCTGAGGTCTCCAGGCACATGTTCCAGACGATTAAAACGGAGATCAACCTGGAGGAGGACTGCAACCCGAAACAAGCGGCTCTCACCCTGTGTAGGAAGGGGATCGCCATCTGCGAGAAGCTGGAGGAGATCGGCCAGAGTGAAGACCCCAGTGAAGAGCAGATGGAGAATGTGGCCTTGAGGATCGGCGAGCTCTACGGGAAAGTGGTGAAGTTCAGTGCGGGCTGTAGGTTCTCCAGCAGCTCACCAGTGCTCTCCCCGTCGGCCCCACACTTGTCCAAGGCAGCTGAGGTCCAGGACCCTGAGGACAAGAGCATGGTGCAAACCATAGTGACACAGGCCAGGTTGAAGATTGAGAACGCCAAAGCGCACTTGGATAGCACCCGGGCAGAGTATGAGAGAAGCTTCCAAGAGCTGAAGCAAAGTAACAAGGAGCTGGATGAGATCCTGATCATGATGAGGAGATGCCAGGTGACGGAGATGGACTTCAATGCCACGCTGAAGATGTTGGCCCAGGGCCTGGATGCACTGGGTCGGGTGAGAGAACAGTGGACCAAGATGATCTGCTTCTTTGAGATGGTTTCCAACTTGATCCATGTTTGCCTCACTAAGTCCCTGAAACAGTTCACTGAACACAGTGAAGCAACTCAAGGAATAACGGGCTACAGCCAGCAAAAGTTCATCAGAGACTTGATTTACACCCAAGCCTTTCAGGCAACTAACATCTCCAACCTGATCCACATGATCTCCAACACCTACTCGGAAATTTCCAGCAAGTACCTGATGTCTCGAGTGACCAGCCTGGGACGGCTCATTACCCTGGACCCTGCCGATGCCGAGTTCCACACCGAGCGCCAACAGCTACGACAAGGCTGCGACGATGCCCGGAAAATGATCATGGAACGAGTGTTGAGCGGCAAGGAAGAGTTTGAGAGTCAGGTACAGCAACGGATTGAAGCCATCGACTCCGGTTTGAAGGCGGTTCTGCCTCCTCCCACTGAACGTGAAGTGGAGGCCATTGAGAGCTCATTGAAGCAGGGCCCACAATCGATTTTCAAGGAGATGTCTGAGGAGGGGGATGACCAGTGGGCCTGAGAAGCGAAATGGGAGGCTTCAACCACAATGGTGAGAAACTGAGGGAACTGAACTGTCCAGTCTGGGTCTGTTCTCTTTTACTATGTCTTTTTCGGTAGGTGGGATTGGGGGATAGTGTGAGAAGGTGGGTAGGTGGGATGGGGGGATAGGGTGAGAAGGTGGGTAGGTGGGATGGGGGGATAGGGTGAGAAGGTGGGTAGGTGGGATTGGGGATCAGGTGGGTAGGTGGGATTGGGGGATAGAGTGAGAAGGTGGGCAGGTGGGATTGAGGGATAGAGTGACTCTCAATCCCACCTGCCTGTATGTGACTCCAGACCCACAGCAATGTGGTTGATTCTTAATTGCCCTCTGAAATGGCCTAGCAAGCCACTCAGTTGTAAAATCTCGCTACGAAAAGTCATAATAAGAATAAAACCGGACGGACCACCCGGCATCGGACCACTAGGCACCGGACACGACAACGGCAAAACACCAAGCCCAGTCGACCCTGCAAGGTCCTCCTTACTAACATCTGGGGACTTGTGCCAAAATTGGGAGAGCTGTCCCACAGACTAGTCAAGCAACAGCCTGACATAGCCATACTCACAGAATCATATCTTTCAGCCAACGTCCCAGACTCTTCCATCACCATCCCTGGGCATGTCCTGTCCCACCAGCAGGAGAGACCCACCAGAGGTGGCGGTACAGTGATATACAGTCAGGAGGGAGTGGCCCTGGGAGTCCACAACATTGACTCTGGACCCCATGAAATCTCATGGCATCAGGTCAAACATGGGCAAGGAAACCTCCTGCTGATTACCACCTACCGCCCTCCCTCAGCTGATGAATCAGTCCTCCTCCATGTTGAGCACCACTTGGAGGAAGCACTGAGGGTAGCAAGGGCACAAAATGTACTCTGGGTGGGGGACTTCAATGTCCATCACCAAGAGTGGCTCGGTAGCACCACTACTGACCGAGCTGGCTGAGTCCTGAAGGACATAGCTGCCAGACTGGGCCTGCGGCAGGTGGTGAGCGAACCAACACGAGGGAAAAACTTACTTGACCTCGTCCTCACCAATCCACCTGTCGCAAATGCATCTGTCCATGACAATATTGTTAGGAGTGACCACCGCACAGTCCTCGTGGAGACGAAGTCCCGACTTTGCACTGAGGACACCATCCAACGTGTTGTGTGGCACTACCACCGTGCTAAATGGGATAGATTCAGAACAGATCTAACAGCTCAAAACTGGGCATCCAAGAGGTGCTATGGGCCATCAGCAGCAGCAGAATTGTATTCCAGAACAATCTGTAACCTCATGGCCCGGCATATTCCTCACTCTACCATTACCAACATGCCAGGGGATCAACCCTGGTTCAATGAGGAGTGTAGAAGAGCATGCCAGGAGCAGCACCAGGCGTACCTAAATATCAGGTGCCAACCTGGTGAAGCTACAACTCAGGACTACATGCATGCTAAACAGCAGAAGCAACATGCTATAGACAGAGCTAAGCGATTCCACAACCAACGGATCAGATCAAAGCTGTGCAGTCCTGCACATCCAGTCGTGAATGGTGGTGGACAATTAAACAACTAACGGGAGGAGGAGACTCTGTAAACATCTCCATCCTCAATGATGGCGGAGTCCAGCACGTGAGTGCAAAAGACAAGGCTGAAGCATTTGCAACCATCTTCAGCCAGAAGTGCCGAGTGGATGATCCATCTCGGCCTCCTCCCGATATCCCCACCATCACAGAAGCCAGTCTTCAGCCAATTCGATTCACTCCATGTGATATCAAGAAACGGCTGAGTGCACTGGATACAGCAAAGGCTATGGGCCCCGACAACATCCCGGCTGTAGTGCTGAAGACTTGTGCTCCAGAACTAGCTGCGCCTCGAGCCAAGCTGTTCCAGTACAGCTACAACACTGGCATCTACCCGACAATGTGGAAAATTGCCCAGGTATGTCCTGTCCACAAAAAGCAGGACAAATCCAATCCGGCCAATTACCGCCCCATTAGTCTACTCTCAAACATCAGCAAAGTGATGGAAGGTGTCGTCGACAGTGCTATCATGCGGCACTTACTCACCAATAACCTGCTCACCGATGCTCAGTTTGGGTTCCGCCAGGACCACTCGGCTCCAGACCTCATTACAGCCTTGGTCCAAACATGGACAAAAGAGCTGAATTCCAGAGGTGAGGTGAGAGTGACTGCCCTTGACATCAAGGCAGCATTTGACCAAGTGTGGCACCAAGGAGCCCAAGTAAAATTGAAGTCAATGGGAATCAGGGGGAAAACTCTCCAATGGCTGGAGTCATACCTTGCACAAAGGAAGATGGTAGTGGTTGTTGGAGGCCAATCATCTCAGCCCCAGGACATTGCTGCAGGAGTTCCTCAGGGCAGTGTCCTAGGCCCAACCATCTTCAGCTGCTTCATCAATGACTTTCCCTCCATCATAAGGTCAGAAATGGGGATGTTTGCTGATGACTGCACAGTGCTCAGTTCCATTCGCAACCCCTCAGATAATGAAGCAGTCCGAGCCCACATGCAGCAAGTCCTGGACAACATCCAGGCTTGGGCTCATAAGTGGCAAGTAACATTCGCGCCAGATAAGTGCCAGGCAATAACCATCTCCAACAAGAGAGAGTCTAACCACCTCCCCTTGACATTCAACGGCATTACCATTGCCGAATCCCCCACCATCAACATCCTGAGGGTCACCATTGACCAGAAACTTAACTGGACCAGCCATATAAATACTGTGGCTATGAGAGCAGGTCAGAGGCTGGGTATTCTGCGGCGAGTGACTCACCTCCTGACTCCCCAAAGCCTTTCCACCATCTACAAGGCACAAGTCAGGAGTGTGATGGAATACTCTCCACTTGCTTGGATGAGTGCAGCTCCAACAACACTCAAGAAGCTCGACACCATCCAGGACAAAGCAGCCCGCTTGATTGGCACCCCATCCACCACCCTAAACATTCACTCCCTTCACCACTGGCGCACTGTGGCTGCAGTGTGTACCATCCACAGGATGCACTGCAGCAACTCGCCAAGGCTTGTTCGACAGCACCTCCCAAACCCGCGACCTCTACCATCTAGAAGGACAAGGGCAGCAGGCACATGGGAACAACACTACCTGCACGTTCCCCTCCAAGTCACACACCATCCCGACTTGGAAATATATCGCCGTTCCTTCATCGTCGCTGGGTCAAAATCCTGGAACTCCCTTCCTAACAGCACTGTGGGAGAACCTTCACCACACGGACTGCAGCGGTTCAAGAAGGCGGCTCACCACCACCTTCTCAAGGGCAATTAGGGATGGGCAATAAATGCCGACCTCACCAGCGACGCCCACATCCCGTGAACGAATAAAAAAAGTGGGATTGTGGACAGGGTGAGAAGGTGGTTGGTGGGTTTGGGGATAGGGTGAGAAGGTGGGTAGGTGGGATTGTGGACAGGGTGAGAAGGTGGGATTGGGGGATAGGGTGAGAAGGTGGGATTGGGGGATAGGGTGAGAAGGTGGGATTGGGGGTAGAGTGAGAAGGTGGGATTGGGGGTAGAGTGAGAAGGTGGGTAGGTGGGATTGGGGACAGGGTGAGATGGTGGGTAGGTGGTATTGCGGACAGGGTGGGTTGGTGGGATTGGGGACAGGGTGAGATGGTGGGTAGGTGGGATTGGGGACAGGGTGGGTTGGTGGGACTGGGGACAGGGCGAGAAGGTGGGTAGGTGAGACTGGGGACAGGGTGAGAAGGTGAGTGGGTGGGACTGGGGGATATGAATCAATTTGTGAATAAGGGAGAGTCTAAGCGCCTTTTTCCTGTTCCTGCAAATTCTAAAATAATTAACTTTTTTCAGGGACTTTGGGAGAATTGATTAAACCAAAGACGTCCGGTGTGAATCTCCAGGGACCAGTGGGGACCATCTCCTGATTGAATTCACTCATGTATTGAGTTATTCATTTATATGTTTCAATATTGGGCCTTCACACATGATTTGTTACCTTGTGTTTGAGCGCTGATATTCACCAGTGAAAGCTGCAGAGTCCAGCTTGAGGCAAAAGCCCCTCCCCTTCCCCCTCTCCCCTCCTCCCTCCCCTCCCTCTGCACCATCCCCCTCCCTCCCCTCCCCCCTCCCCCCTCCCCTTCCCCCTCCTCCTCCCCCTGCCCCTCCCAATCACAGAGATGCCCCCTGAAGAGCCTGGGTCCTGTGGCCATCTCCTCTTCCCCTCAGACATGTACCGTTCCTTGGGCAGTGGGTCTCGGAGATGCCCAGCCCCTGGTCAGGGGTCTCCTGGGTGCAGCGACCAATCCTGTGTGACGATGGAGCCTTGTGCACCCCAGTGATGCAGAGCAATCTTGGTTATGATTTTAGGGGGTCTGTGGAGGAGGGTAGGTGGTCCGGTGGGGTCAGTGATTGCAGAGGAGGGACCTCCTGAACAAGGATATCAGTGGCAGGAATCCTCAGTAACACGGATCCAGCCCACCAGGAAGCAGCTGAGAAAGACTCCCATCGAGTAACTCTCTGTTCGGTTTGGAAAAGCCAGGATTTGACTCCGTTTAGACGCTAGGAGTGAGCTCCTAACCGAGGGGTGTGACAACCTCAGACCAGCACCTTCCCAACTATAATCTCACTTCCACCCTGCTTAATCACTTCTCATTTAGTTTCTATCTGTCTGTAGTTCCACTGATTCTCTCTCCCGTGAGCTGAGACCCTACGTGTGACCTGCCCTTGACCCTGGCGACCATGTAATATTGCTGACACCTGGCGAGTTTCTTGAATTATTATATTGCATTAAACTGATTGGATCAAATGTTGAGTCTCTCGGAAACCTCTAATTATTGAAGTCTGGCGCTGGAATGGAGAGAGGGGCAGAGGGATATCGTGCTGAGTGAGACTCCATCACCTCCCTCCTTCAGGGTCTTCTCGTGCTCGGGATGTGTGCGTCACTGGCAAGGCCGGCATTTATTGCCCGTCCCTAGTTGTCCTGAGAAAGTGGTGGTGAGCCTCCGCTGGTATCAGCTTGATACAACTGAGGGGTTTGCTCGGCTATTTCAGAGGACAGTTAAGAGTCAACCATGTTGGTGTGGGACTGGAGTCACATATAGGCCCAGACCGGGTAAGGACGGCAGGTTTCTGACCCTAGAGGACATTAGTGAACATAACACACAAATGCTGCTGACTGGACAATCATATTACTGATCAATAACAACCCCATCATTGTTGTAGAGAATAGCAGCCCCTGTGTATATTATAGAGAATAGCAGCCCCTGTGTATATTATGGAGAATAGCAGCCCCTGTATACATTATAGAGAATATCAGCCCCTGTATACATTATGGAGAATAGCTGCTCATGTGTATATTATAGAGAATAACCGGCTCGGTGAATGTTAAAGCAGACCTGGTCCATTGCTGGGTCCGGCCTGCTCTCTCTCGCAGTACTGGTTTGTGGTTCATTTTGTGGATGTGGCCTGTCACACACAGTCTCTGTGGTTTAGCCGAGTTTCTCTTGTTTACTTTCCAACAGACATATAATGAACAGATGTTGCATTCCTGCCTTGTGAACCAGTTGTTGTAAGTTTTGTAACCCAGGAAGCTGCAGTGATGTAATCAGGCCCGAGATCAGATCCAGCTTTGGCATTTTCATTTTTTACATTATGTCCTTGTTTTCTCATCTCCTCCCGTTTTCCCTTTTTAAAAATTCCTCCGATTCTCCTTCTCCCCCTCCCCCAAAGGTGTTTCACTCTCTCCCGAGGGGACAATTCCCCAGCTGCAAACCCGCTCTCTCTGAGCCTCAGTGAGAGGGTGTTGGTCCCACGCGGGGCTCACGGTGAGAGGGTGTTGGTCCCACGTGGGGCTCACGGTGAGAGGGTGTTGGTCCCACGGGGGGCTCATGGTGAGAGGGTGTTGGTCCCACGGGGGGCTCACGGTGAGAGGGTGTTGGTCCCACGCGGGGCTCACGGTGAGAGGGTGTTGGTCCCACGTGGGGCTCACGGTGAGAGGGTGTTGGTCCCACGCGGGGCTCACGGTGAGAGGGTGTTGGTCCCACGGGGGGCTCACGGTGAGAGGGTGTTGGTCCCACGCGGGGCTCACGGTGAGAGGGTGTTGGTCCCACGCGGGGCTCACGGTGAGAGGGTGTTGGTCCCACGGGGGGCTCATGGTGAGAGGGTGTTGGTCCCACGCGGGGCTCACGGTGAGAGGGAGGGCGAATGAGAAAATGGACATGGGGTTGGGGGGGGGGGAATGTGTGAGAAAGTGAGAGGGGATTGGAAACAGGATTGAGTGTCGGAGGGAGGGTGGGAATAGCGACTGGGAGCTGGAGAAGGAGTGAATTTTTTCTCACCTCCACAATCCACTCCGTGTGTGCGGCTGGGATCGGCCCGGAGCAGGGCCTCTTCCCATGTCTCCGTGCCAACTACAGCTGGTTAGTTACAGCACTTACATCAAAACTACAGCTCAGAAACAGGCCATTCGGCCCAACTGGTCTTTTCCAGCAATAAGCTCCACACGAGCCTCCTCCCTCCCACCCTATCAGCATATCCTTCGATTCCTTTCTCCCTCATGTGTTTATCCAGCTTCCCCTTAAATGTATCTCCACTATTCACCTCAACTACTCCTTGTGGGAGCGAGTTCCACATTCTCACCACTCTCTGGGTATGGAAGTTTCTCCTGAATTCCCTATTGTATTTATTAGTGACTATCTTATATTTATGACCCCGAGTTCTGGTCTCCCCACAAGTGGAAACATTTTCTCTATGTCTACCCTATCAAACCCTTTCATTATCTTAAAGACCTCTATCAGGTCACCCCTCAGCCTTTTCTAGAGAGTCCCAGCCTGTTTAGTCTTTCCTGATAAGGATTATCGGGGGATAAACTGGTTAACCCCCAAAAATGGGCGCGGGCATCGCATTGCTTAACCCGCATCCGATCGACCCGTCGCAGGTAGCACGAGACATTTGTGTTACCAGAGAACGTACCCCCCGGGGATGGGAAAAACCAGGCCTGACACGAGGATTCCACGACATTCGCGCTTTCCACCAGCAGGGGGAGTCCGAATCTCTTAAAGGCAAGCTGTCTTTTTTTTATTCATTCACGGGATGTGGGCATTGCTGGCGAGGCCGGCATTTATTGCCCATCCCGAATTGCCCTCGAGAAGGTGGTGGTGAGCCGCCTTCTTGAACCGCTGCAGTCCGTGTGGTGAAGGTTCTCCCACAGTGCTGTTAGGAAGGGAGTTCCAGGATTTTGACCCAGCAACAATGAAGGAACGGCGATATATTTCCAAGTCGGGATGGTGTGTGACTTGGAGGGGAACGTGCAGGTGGTGTTGTTCCCATGTGCCTGCTGTTCTTGTCCTTCTAGATGGTGGAGGTCGCGGGTTTGGGAGGTGCTGTCGAAGAAGCCTTGGCGAGTTGCTGCAGTGCATCCTGTGGATGGTGCACACTGCAGCCACAGTGCGCCAGTGGTGAAGGGAGTGAATGTTTAGGGTGGTGGATGGGGTGCCAATCAAGCGGGCTGCTTTATCTTGGATGGTGTCGAGCTTCTTGAGTGTTGTTGGAGCTGCACTCATCCAGGCAAGTGGAGAGTATTCCATCACACTCCTGACTTGTGCCTTGTAGATGGTGGAAAGGCTTTGGGGAGTCAGGAGGTGAGTCACTCGCCGCAGAATACCCAGCCTCTGACCTGCTCTCGTAGCCACGGTATTTATATGGCTGGTCCAGTTCAGTTTCTGGTCAATGGTGACCCCCAGGATGTTGATGGTGGGGAATTCGGCAATGGTAATGCCGTTGAATGTCAAGGGGAGGTGGTTAGACTCTCTCTTGTTGGAGATGGTCATTGCCTGGCACTTATCTGGCACGAATGTTACTTGCCACTTATGAGCCCAAGCCTGGATGTTGTCCAGGTCTTGCTGCATGCGGGCTCGGACTGCTTCATTATCTGAGGGGTTGCGAATGGAACTGAACACTGTGCAGTCATCAGCAAACATCCCCATTTCTGACCTTATGATGGAGGGAAGGTCATTGATGAAGCAGCTGAAGATGGTTGGGCCTAGGACACTGCCCTGAGGAACTCCTGCAGCAATGCCCTGGGGCTGAGATGATTGGCCTCCAACAACCACTACCATCTTCCTTTGTGCTAGGTATGACTCCAGCCACTGGAGAGTTTTCCCCCTGATTCCCATTGACTTCAATTTTACTAGGGCTCCTTGGTGCCACACTCGGTCAAATGCTGCCTTGATGTCAAGGGCAGTCACTCTCACCTCACCTCTGGAATTCAGCTCTTTTGTCCATGTTTGGACCAAGGCTGTAATGAGGTCTGGAGCCGAGTGGTCCTGGCGGAACCCAAACTGAGCATCGGTGAGCAGGTTATTGGTGAGTAAGTGCCGCTTGATAGCACTGTCGACGACACCTTCCATCACTTTGCTGATGATTGAGAGTAGACTGATGGGGCGGTAATTGGCCGGATTGGATTTGTCCTGCTTTTTGTGGACAGGACATACCTGGGCAATTTTCCACATTGTCGGGTGGATGCCAGTGTTGTAGCTGTACTGGAACAGCTTGGCTAGAGGCACGGCTAGTTCTGGAGCACAAGTCTTCAGCACTACAGCTGGGATGTTGTCGGGGCCCATAGCCTTTGCTGTATCCAGTGCACTCAGCCGTTTCTTGATATCACGTGGAGTGAATCGAATTGGCCGAAGACTGGCTTCCGTGATGGTGGGGATATCGGGAGGAGGCTGAGATGGATTATCCACTCGGCACTTCTGGCTGAAGATGGTTGCAAACGCTTCAGCCTTGTCTTTTACACTCACGTGCTGGACTCCGCCATCATTGAGAATGGGGATGTTTGCAGAGCCTCCTCCTCCCATGTCTCTCTTAAAGATAGCTGGTACCTGCTATTTGCTAAAAATAAGATACGGGACTGCATGGAGTCTGAACGGAGATCAGACATCGCACCCGTAAAACACAGATGCAGGTCCCATCCCTCTGTTTACACACTGATGAGTTTTGTTAAAACATTGAATAAATGTTGTGCACCACTAAATCCCACATCCTCCAATCTGCACACCAGACCTCACCAATCTGCCGATCTGAGTTGGTACCAGACCTGAGAGAGTGCATGCACCAAGGTTCTCTGCTGATGCACTAGAGGCCTTGGTGCAAGAGGTGGACAGAAGGAGGGACATCCTATATCCGCGGGGGGGTGGGCAAGAGACCCTCCAGGAATATGCCCAAAAGGCAGTGGGAGGCAGCGGGGGATGAAGTCAATGCCAGGGGCACAGCATCATGGACATGGATGCAGTGCAGGAAGAACTTCAATGCTTTGACATGAGTGGTCAAGGAGAGTGAGGTCAACTGTCAAGTAACGTCTCCGACCAACTGCACCACACACTACACCCCCATCACCCACATACCAACAAACTTTTTCCATCAGTACTCAACTCTTCCAACCAGGTGCTTCCTCTCAGTCTTACACATTACCACTGTTACAAGCTGCCCACCCACAACTCACAGGCCACACACACTGGCAGCTATTCAACCATGACAGGCACATCACCCAGGCACACGTCCCACTTTCTTGCAGGAGAAGGTGGTGCATATCAGGAGGCAGCAAGTGGCCGTGGCATTTTGCCCCTCGAGCCTGTTCCACCATTCAGTGAGATCATGGTGGACCTGTGACCTCACTCCATATACCCGCCTTAGCCCCATATCCCTCAATCCATCAATCTCAGATTCAACATTCACAATTGATCCAGCATCAACTGCCATCTGCAGAAGAGAATTCCAAACTTCTCCCACCCTTTGCTTATAGAAGCATTTCCTAACTTCACTCCTGCAAGTTCTGGCTCTAAATCTTAGGCTATGTCCCCGCGTCCTAGTATTCAAGTCTAGGAGACCTCCAAAAACAGTTACAAATGTCTCGGCAACCAGAAGCAATAATCCAGCCACTAACCTGTAAATCCTGCAAGGTCCCTTTAATAGCGCCGGTGGGGGGTCCTCCAGGCACTCTAAGACACGGTCAGATGGTCGGGGTTAAGACAGAGCTTTGAGTGGAGCGTTAAGTCCCAAAATGGTGTCTATCCTTTTAAATCAGCGGCGTACACAGACCGAATGCATATCCTCCCTACTTTACAAGATGCCGGCATTCGTTATCTGCGCCAGCGCTAAACCTTTGTTAAGATGGCGTCCGGCGCATGTCACACTAGAAGCATGCGTGCACATCCCAGATACCATCTTGGACACTCGGGAGGCCGCATTGCACTGAAACAACAGGAGTTACATCCTCTCAGTTCTGGTATCATCCTAGTAAATCTTTTTTGCACTTTCTCCAATGCCTCTATATCCTTTCTATAATATGGAGACCAGAACTGTTCACAGTGCTCCGAGTGTGGTCTAACCAAGGTTCTGTACAAGTTTAACATAACTTCTCTGCTTTTTAATTCTATCCCTCTAGAAATGAACCCCAGTGCTTGATTTGCCATTTTTATGGCCTCATTAACCTGAGGCGCTGCTTTTAGTGATTTGTGTATCTCGATTCCTCTGCTCTTCTATCCTGTTTAGACTCCTATTATCCACCGTCCAGTGCCAATTACAGCCGGTTTGTTACAGCACCGTACGGTGTTACAGTGCCAATTACAGCCGGTTTGTTACAGCACCGTACGGTGTTACAGTGCCAATTACAGCCGGTTTGTTACAGCACCGTACGGTGTTACAGCGCCAATTACAGCCGGTTTGTTACAGCACCGTACGGTGTTACAGTGCCAATTACAGCCGGTTTGTTACAGCACCGTACGGTGTTACAGTGCCAATTACAGCCGGTTTGTTACAGCACCGTACGGTGTTACAGTGCCAATTACAGCCGGTTTGTTACAGCACCGTACGGTGTTACAGCGCCAATTACAGCCGGTTTGTTACAGCACCGTACGGTGTTACAGTGCCAATTACAGCCGGTTTGTTACAGCACCGTACGGTGTTACAGCGCCAATTACAGCCGGTTTGTTACAGCACCGTACGGTGTTACAGTGCCAATTACAGCCGGTTTGTTACAGCACCGTACGGTGTTACAGTGCCAATTACAGCCGGTTTGTTACAGCACCGTACGGTGTTACAGCGCCAATTACAGCCGGTTTGTTACAGCACCGTACGGTGTTACAGTGCCAATTACAGCCGGTTTGTTACAGCACCGTACGGTGTTACAGCGCCAATTACAGCCGGTTTGTTACAGCACCGTACGGTGTTACAGTGCCAATTACAGCCGGTTTGTTACAGCACCGTACGGTGTTACAGTGCCAATTACAGCCGGTTTGTTACAGCACCGTACGGTGTTACAGTGCCAATTACAGCCGGTTTGTTACAGCACCGTACGGTGTTACAGTGCCAATTACAGCCGGTTTGTTACAGCACCGTACGGTGTTACAGTGCCAATTACAGCCGGTTTGTTACAGCACCGTACGGTGTTACAGTGCCAATTACAGCCGGTTTGTTACAGCACCGTACGGTGTTACAGTGCCAATTACAGCCGGTTTGTTACAGCACCGTACGGTGTTACAGTGCCAATTACAGCCGGTTTGTTACAGCACCGTACGGTGTTACAGTGCCAATTACAGCCGGTTTGTTACAGCACCGTACGGTGTTACAGTAACTGTTTGTATCTCTCACTGTGTCACTGCACCAGGTTTGTTACAATGTTTCTCTCTGAGATCTGATGCCTGGATTCAGAGCGCGGATCCGGCCCCATCACTGACCCTGGGCCCAGGCTCCCTCCCACCCAGCACCCTGCCCCTTCCCCCCCCCTCCCCAGGCAAGCCCCCCCCTTCTCTCCCACTGGCCCCCTCCCCAAGCATCCACCCCTCTCCCCCTCCCCCCTCCCTCTCCCCCTCCCCCCTCCCTCTCCCTCTCCCCCCTCCCTCTCCCCCTCTCCCTCTCCCTCCTCCCCCTCCCTTCCCTCTCCCCTCCCCTCCCTCCCCCCTCTCCCTCTCCCTTCCCTCTCACCCTCTCCCTCCTCTCCCTCCTCCCTCTCCCCCTCCCTCTCCCCCCCTCCCCTCCCCCAGTAACACACATGATGTGGAGATGCCGGTGATGGACTGGGTTTGACAATTGTAAACAATTTTACAACACCAAGTTATAGTCCAGCAATTTTATTTTAAATTCACAAGCTTTCGGAGGCTTCCTCCTTCCTCAGGTGAACGATGTGGAAATGAAATCCTCGAAATGAAATCGCATTTATAATTCACAGAACAATGCTTGGTGATAACAGACAGTTTTTTCAACTGCCCGTTGCCAAGGCAATCAGTGTGCAGACAGACAGGTGTTACCTGCCAGGTCTCAGAATATACAAATCACCAAAAAAAACAACAAACAAAAAAAAACAGAGATAGAGAGGTAGAAACATAGAAAAGACAGCAACTGACCCATTATATTAAAAACAGATAACATTTGTTCGCTGGTGGGGTAACGTGTAGCGTGACATGAACCCAAGATCCCGGTTGAGGCCGTCCTCATGGGTGCGGAACTTGGCTATCAATTTCTGCTCGACGATTTTGCGTTGTCGTGTGTCTCGAAGGCCGCCTTGGAGTACGCTTACCCGAAGGTCGGTGGCTGAATGTCCTTGACTGCTGAAGTGTTCCCCGACTGGGAGGGAACCCTCCTGTCTGGCGATTGTTGCGCGGTGTCCGTTCATCCGTTGTCGCAGCGTCTGCATGGTCTCGCCAATGTACCATGCTCTGGGGCATCCTTTCCTGCAGCGTATGAGGTAGACAACGTTGGCCGAGTCACAGGAGTATGAACCATGCACCTGGTGGGTGGTGTCCTCTCGTGTGATGGTGGTATCTGTGTCGATGATCTGGCATGTCTGAGGTTAAATGAGACACAGGCTGTCTCATTTACCAAACTGATCCTCCTGATAAAACTCCTGGAATCCAACAGACAGAGAGTGTGGGACAGGAAGGAAGGACGAGGTGGAGACTGAGGCCATTCACTCCTTTAATAGTCAGCCCCCCCTCACCTCGGTTACATCACATGACCTCCAACCTCCCACCGCCCGCCCACTCGGTCAAATAGCCTTTTCCAAGCTCCAATATTTTTATAATAAATAAAAGTGTTCAAAGACAAAGAAAAAACCCCGACTTTTAATGTTCTTGTGATTTCTCTCCCGGGATTCTTGCAGAGCACAGAGGTTAATCTTTAATTCTTGGAGATAGTACCTCCACCAATCAGAGTGCAGGTTACTGTCCGTACCTCCACCAATCAGAGTGCAGGTTACTGTCCGTACCTCCACCAATCAGAGTGCAGGTTACTGTCCGTACCTCCACCAATCAGAGTGCAGGTTACTGTCCGTACCTCCACCAATCAGAGTGCAGGTTACTGTCCATACCTCCACCAATCAGAGTGCAGATTGCTGTGAGGTCTTTCTGTCCAACCTCAGTTCATTCACTCCTCGCCAAGTCATTTCCCCTCTGACCCCGGCCCCGGGGGTTAGGTCATAGAATCTTAGAATCATAGAAGTTACAACATGGAAACAGGCCCTTCGGCCCAACATGTCCATGTCGCCCAGTTTATACCACTAAGCTAGTCCCAATTGCCTGCACTTGGCCCATATCCCTCTACACCCATCTTACCCATGTAACTGTCCAAATGCTTTTTAAAAGACAAAATTGTACCCGCCTCTACTACTGCCTCTGGCAGCTCGTTCCAGACACTCACCAGCCTTTGAGTGAAAAAATTGCCCCTCTGGACCCTTTTGTATCTCTCCCCTCTCACCTTAAATCTATGCCCCCTCGTTATAGACTCCCCTACCTTTGGGAAAAGATTTTGACTATCTACCTTATCTATGCCCCTCATTATTTGATAGACTTCTATAAGATCACCCCTAAACCTCCTACTCTCCAGGGAAAAACGTCCCAGTCTGTCTAACCTCTCCCTATAAGTCAAACCATCAAGTCCCGGAAGCATCCTAGTAAATCTTTTCTGCACTCTTTCTAGTTTAATAATATCCTTTCTATAATTGGGTGACCAGATCCGGCCCCGGTCTCGGGGTTCGGTCCCTCGTTCCCGATCCGGCCCCGGTCTCAGGGTTCGGTCCCTCGTTCCCGATCCGGCCCCGGTCCCGGGGTTCGGTCCCTCATTCCCGATCCGGCCCCGGTGTCGGGGTTCGGTCCCTCGTTCCCGATCCGGCCCCGGTCTCGGGGTTCGGTCCCTCATTCCCGATCCGGCCCCGGTCTCGGGGTTCGGTCCCTCGTTCCCGATCCGGCCCCGGTCTCAGGGTTCGGTCCCTCGTTCCCGATCCGGCCCCGGTCCCGGGGTTCGGTCCCTCGTTCCCGATCCGGCCCCGGTCTCGGGGTTCGGTCCCTCGTTCCCGATCCGGCCCCGGTCTCGGGGTTCGGTCCCTCGTTCCCGATCCGGCCCCGGTCCCGGGGTTCAGTCTTTAGTTCCCGATCCGGATGCTGGCCCCCTTGCCGATAAAGAAGGCAGGAAGAAGGGGCTCGGTGAAGGGGCCTTTGAAGCGATGGATGACGGTGGCCGTATCTGTGATGCTGTAGAAGGTCAGGGCGGAGCTGGGGAAGTCCAGATAGAGCCCGAGACGCTGGCACCCCACTGGCACTGGTTTGCCTGCCTGGTTAGCATGAAAGGGAGTCCCAGTGCCCTCTGCCAGCTGCAGGCACCACGAGGCCTGGTTACGACCCAGGAAGCAGGAGGTACCGCGGCCTTTGCACCCCATGTTGCGCTTGGCCAGCCCGACCAGCACCGGGCCCCCCTGAACATGCAGCTCCCAGTATTGGCGGCCCACGGAGAACGCCTGCACCCCCAGCACCTGGCTCACGTGATCAAACCTGCCCGGGTGGTCGGGGTAACGCTGGAGGTCAGGGAGTGAGTTCTTCGCACCCCGCCCATCCTCCGACAGGCACAGCTGGACCGAGGCCGTGTTCAGGTCAAAGGTCACTGTCGTCAAATCTGCGTGAAGAAAGAGAGGGGATTACCCCATGGTGCACAGTGACCTCGTCTCAACTGACACTTGGACCCCCCCCCACCACACTCGGGGTCTGACCCCCCCCCAACACACTTGGGGTCTGACCCCCCCCCACCACACTCGGGGTCTGACCCCCCCAACACACTTGGGGTCTCACTCCCCCCCAACACACTCGGGGTCTCACTCCCCCCACCACACTCGGGGTCTCACTCCCCCCACCACACTCGGGGTCTCACTCCCCCCACCACACTCGGGGTCTGACCCCCCCCAACACACTCGGGGTCTGACCCCCCCCAACACACTCGGGGTCTCACTCCCCCACCACACTCGGGGTCTCACTCCCCCCACCACACTCGGGGTCTGACCCCCCCCACCACACTCGGGGTCTGACCCCCCCCAACACACTCGGGGTCTGACCCCCCCCAACACACTCGGGGTCTCACTCCCCCCACCACACTCGGGGTCTGACCCCCCCCAACACACTCGGGGTCTGACCCCCCAACACACTCGGGGTCTGACCCCCCCCAACACACTCGGGGTCTGACCCCCCCAACACACTCGGGGTCTGACCCCCCCCCCCCCCACTCGGGCTCCATATCTCTCCCCCACCCCACCCGACACGCTACACTGTCCCATCAAACACTCCCAGGGCAGGTACAGCACGGGTTAGGTACAGAGTAAAGCTCCCTCTACACTGTCCCATCAAACACTCCCAGGGCAGGTACAGCACGGGTTAGATACAGAGTAAAGCTCCCTCTACACTGTCCCATCACACACTCCCAGGGCAGGTACAGCACGGGTTAGATACAGAGTAAAGCTCCCCTCCCCAATACTCACAGTGCAGGAGTTGCAGCCTGGTCTGTGGCTCTGTGACAGTCTGACCCTCCTGGCAGGGCCTGGGCACGGACAGAGTTAGTGTATCAGCACCTGTACCAACAGAACCAGAGAGAAGGAATGGACTCTGTGCGTCGAGCTACAACATTTGTACCTTTGACTGGAGAGAGACACTGATTCAGTCAGGGCGGGGTCCTGTCCCTCTGTCTAATTATTATATGCACTCTATTAAACTATGGGGCAATATCGGGTCTGCAGCACAGAGAGGAAATGTGCATCAGTCTTGGGGAACGGGGAGATTCACCACCTCTGCTTTCTGCCTCCGTCCAACGTGGCCGCCTCCTGCTCGTCGGCATCTCTGCCATTTGGCAGCGGGTAATGTAGCACTTTCGTCTCAGAGTCAGAAGATCATAGGTTCAAGTCTGCTCCAGGGACTTCAGCACATTAATCCAGGCTGACACTCCAGTGCAGTACTGAGGGAGAGCTGCACTGTCGGAGGTGCCGTTTTTTGGATGAGACGTTAAACCGAGGCCCTGTCTGCCCTCAGGTGGACGTGAAAGATCCCATGGCACTATTAGACGAGCAGGGGAGTTCTCCCCGGTGTCCTGGGGCCAATATTTATCCCTCAACCATCATGACTAAAACAGATTATCTGGTCATTTATCACATTACTGTTTGTGGGATCTTGCTGTGCGCAAATTGGCTGCCATGTTTCCTACATTACAACAGTGACTACACTTCAAAAGTACTTCATTGGCTGTAAAGGCTTTGGGACGTCCTGAGGTGGTGAAAGGCGCTATATAAATGCACATCTCTCTCTCAGCACGAGACGATTCACTTGAAGGTGTTTCGTGAAGAATCAAATAAACCCAGAGAACAAGTTTCTAACAGGTTGGATTCTGGAGCAATTTATTGCACAAACTTTTAGCAGACTTCGATTGGTGAGTGCTAGTTTCGTATGCGGGCAGGAAACTACCCAGGGACAGTTCCTGGGAGTGAATATAACACGGGCAGCCGATCCCTAACACCAGCTCGATGCACGGTGTGCAAAATCTAAATTTACTGCACAGGCCCTTTCGATGCTGCACTCACCCTGGAGGGAGCCGGGAAGAGCCGTGGTATCTGGAGTGGGAATAATGTGTGGAGAGGATTGGTTCTCTGGAGCTTGAGTCTGTCTGTCCTCCTCACCTGTACAAAGGAAGAGGAGTTACTTAGTCCACAGTGTCTGCCCGCAGAACTCGAACACTCTCAGGCTTTCAAGCATCACTCAGCAATAGTCACCTTCGATAGGCAGTTGTGTGTACGCTCTGAGTGAATGGGGTAGTGTGCATGTAATAACAAGTATGTTTAACTCCAGCTGTGCATTGGAATAATGTAAGGGATCATCACTATGCGCTCTGGATCACGACAATACGCAGAAACCTACCACACTACGGACCATCTAGTTCAGGCTAAATTACAAGTCACATTTATTATAACATACAACATCGAAACTACAGCATAGAAACAGTCCATTCGACCAAACGGGTCCATGCCGGTGTTTATGCTCCACACGAGCCTCCTCCCTCCCTATTTCATCTCACCCTATCAGCATATCCTTCTATTCCTTTCTCCCTCATGTGTTTATCGAGCTTCCCCTTAAATGTATCTACACTATTCACCTCAACTACTCCTTGTGGGAGTGAGTTCCACATTCTCACCATTCTCTGGGTAAAGAAGTTTCTCCTGAATTCTCTATTGGATTTATTATGGGGATAGAGCGGGGGAGTGGGACTAGCTGGATCTTTCTTGCACAGAGCTGGCATGGACTCGATGGGCTGAATAGCCTCCTTCTGTGCTGTAACCTTTCTATAATTCTATGATTAATGTCTATTTTATATTTATGAGATCTAGTTTTGGACTCCCTCACAAATGGAAACATTTTCTCTACGTCTATCCTATTGAACCCTTTCATTATCTTAAAGGTCCACAAAAAGCAGGACAAATCCAATCCGGCCAATTACCGCCCCATCAGTCTCCTCTCAATCATCAGCAAAGTGATGGAAGGTGTCGTCGACAGTGCTATCAAGCGGCACTTACTCACCAATAACCTGCTCACCGATGCTCAGTTTGGGTTCCGCCAGGACCACTCGGCTCCAGACCTCATTACAGCCTTGGTCCAAACATGGACAAAAGAGCTGAATTCCAGAGGTGAGGTGAGAGTGACTGCCCTTGACATTAAGGCAGCATTTGACCGAGTGTGGCACCAAGGAGCCCTAGTAAAATTGAAGTCAATGGGAATCAGGGGGAAAACTCTCCAGTGGCTGGAGTCATACCTGGCACAAGGAAGATGGTAGTGGTTGTTGGAGGCCAATCATCTCAGCCCCAGGACATTGCTGCAGGAGTTCCTCAGGGCAGTGTCCTCGGCCCAACCATCTTCAGCTGCTTCATCAATGACCTTCCCTCCATCATAAGGTCAGAAATGGGGACGTTCGCTGATGATTGCATAGTGTTCAGTTCCATTCGCAACCCCTCAGATAATTTTTTTTTTTTTTATTCGTTCACGGGATGTGGGCGTCGCTGGCAAGGCCGGCATTTATTGCCCATCCCTAATTGCCCTCGAGAAGGTGGTGGTGAGCCGCCTTCTTGAACCGCTGCAGTCCGTGTGGTGACGGTTCTCCCACAGTGCTGTTAGGAAGGGAGTTCCAGGATTTTGACCCAGCGACAATGAAGGAACGGCGAATGAAGCAGTCCGAGCCTGCATGCAGCAAGACCTGGACGACATCCAGGCTTGGGCTCATAAGTGGCAAGTAACATTCGCGCCAGATAAGTGCCAGGCAATGACCATCTCCAACAAGAGAGAGTCTAACCACCTCCCCTTGACATTCAACGGCATTACCATCGCCGAATCCCCCACCATCAACATCCTGGGGGCATCATTGACCAGAAATTTAACTGGACCAACCATATAAATACTGTGGCTACGAGAGCAGGTCAGAGGCTGGGTATTCTGTGGCGAGTGACTCACCTCCTGACTCCCCAAAGCCTTTCCACCATCTACAAGGCACAAGTCAGGAGTGTGATGGAATACTCTCCACTTGCCTGGATGAGTGCAGCTCCAACAACACTCAAGAAGCTCGACACCATCCAGGACAAAGCAGCCCGCTTGATTGGCACCCCATCCACCACCCTAAACATTCACTCCCTTCACCACCGGCGCACTGTGGCTGCAGTGTGTACCATCCACAGGATGCACTGCAGCAACTCGCCAAGGCTTCTTCGACAGCACCTCCCAAACCCGCGACCTCTACCACCTAGAAGGACGAGAGCAGCAGGTACATGGGAACAACACCACCTGCACGTTCCCCTCCAAGTCACACACCATCCCGACTTGGAAATATATCGCCGTTCCTTCATTGTCGCTGGGTCAAAATCCTGGAACTCCCTTCCTAACAGCACTGTGGGAGAACCTTCACCACACGGACTGCAGTGGTTCAAGAAGGCGGCTCACCACCACCTTCTCAAGGGCAATTAGGGATGGGCAATAAATGCCGGCCTCGCCAGCGACGCCCACATCCCATGAACGAATATTTTAAAAAAAGGTCACCCCTCAGCCTTCGTTTTTCCAGAGAAAGTGTCCCAGCCTGTTTGGTCTCTCCTGATGGGTGTAACCTCTCAGTTCTGGTATCATCGATACATTAATACATCTCTGCCACTGAAGCTTCAAACCGTTTCTGAAACCGGACTGGATCAATGCAACACGTGTATTTCTGTTCTGCCTCTGCCCCTGAATTTCCTTGGACCTTCTGCAGCTGTAACTTTGTCCGAGGTGCCGTGGAACCCCTGCTTACAGGCTCTCTGCCACGATGAGCTTCGACAGTGAGGTATCAGCAGGCTATTCAGCTACAGAGGGAATCACATCCCAGCCTGATTGTGTCCTGATCCAACATCCACATAGAACAGCCAGGATCATTGGACTGAGATCAGGACCAGGAATTCCGGGTCATTATTTTTACCCCCAGCACCGACTCACTGGGGAAAATTCCAGCGGATGCTTTTATGTCATCGAACTCAGCACAGGCGTGGAGTGGGTCGTGGGCCTTTCCTGCTGTGTGTGGAGCTCAGTCCCTCACCGGGTGGTGTATTTAATAATCACGCTAGTTAACAAACGGAGTGACATTTAGCAATTAGTTTAGGACATTTACTGCACTCGGTCTTCCATCTCCTCGGTTAAGATCACCACTGATAGAGTGAATCATTAATGGCAGCATTCCCGGCTCAGAGTCAGAAGGTACAGGGTTCAAACCCCACTCTAGACAGTCCCGGCCAGTGGGGACCGGACTCCAGACAGTCCCGGCCAGTGGGGACCGGACGCCAGACAGTCCCGGCCAGTGGGGACCGGACGCCAGACAGTCCCGGCCAGTGGGGACCGGACGCCAGACAGTCCCGGCCAGTGGGGACCGGACTCCAGACAGTCCCGGCCAGTGGGGACCGGAGCTCCAGACAGTCCCGGGGAGGGGAGACCGGAGCTCCACACAGTCCCGGGGAGTGGAGACCGGAGCTCCACACAGTCCCGGGGAGGGGAGACTGGAGCTCCAGACAGTCCCGGGGAGCGGAGACTGGAGCTCCACACAGTCCAGGGGAGTGGGGACCGGAGCTCCAGACGGTCCCAGGGAGGGGAGACCGGAGCTCCAGACTGTCCCGGGGAGAGGAGACCGGAGCTCCAGACAGTCCCGGGGAGGGGAGACCGGAGCTCCAGACAGTCCCGGGGAGGGGAGACCGGAGCTCCACACAGTCCCGGGGAGTGGAGACCGGAGCTCCACACAGTCCCGGGGAGGGGAGACTGGAGCTCCAGACAGTCCCGGGGAGCGGAGACTGGAGCTCCACACAGTCCAGGGGAGTGGGGACCAGAGCTCCAGACGGTCCCAGGGAGGGGAGACCGGAGCTCCAGACTGTCCCGGGGAGAGGAGACCGGAGCTCCAGACAGTCCCGGGGAGGGGAGACCGGAGCTCCAGACAGTCCCGGGGAGTGGAGACCGGAGATCCAGACAGTCCCGGGGAGCGGAGACCGGAGCTCCAGACAGTCCCGGGGAGGGGAGACCGGAGCTCCAGACAGTCCCAGGGACCGGAGACCGGAGCTTTGGCTCTGAATTACGTGTTGATATCCAGTGGGATTTCCGTGTCTGGTGGGTGCCGATCTCTCCCCCCTCCCACCATCGTTTGGGTTGTGGGCGCCCATAATACCCTCCCCCCATAAAACAACCACCCCCTGCCAGGCAGTGCCAGTACCCAGGAGGATGCGGCAGGGTCTTGGAGAGATGCTTGGCCCTCTTTACTCTTCCTCCTCACCTACGTCTTGCTGCTGTCCTGGTTCCTGCAGTCCATTAGTAATGGAGCCTCACAACATCAAATACTGTTGAAATCCCTCCGCCCACCAGTGAGCGAGAGACCCTCCAGGCTCTGGCCCCCCTCACTGACCTGCGATGGGACTGCCCGGCACGTTCATCTGGGTGAAGACCTCCAGCTGCTCTCTCAGCAGGTTGTTCAGTTCAGCGGTGGCTCCGCTCAGGTCCGTCAGCTGCACCAGGAGGTCTGGACACCCGGGACAGTCTGGGGTCATTCTCAATGTCTGAGATCTCTGATAAGACAAAAGCAGAGAAAGCACAAGGTGTTTGATTACTCACTGCATGGAGACACCTTCTAAAGAGAGGGGGTGAGGTAGACACAGGCCCTTCACCTCTGGGGCACAAGCTCAAATCGAGCCCAGGCTCCTCATAGGGGTCTCAGCGGCCTACATGAAAAAATAGCAGTGTTTCTCACTGCAGGATAGGGTCGTGTAGTAGTTACATTACTGGACCAATAATCCAGAGAACGGGACCAATAATCCAGAGAACTGGACCAATAATCCAGAGAACGGGACCAATAATCCAGAGAACGGGACCAATAATCCACCGTGGGCAGTTTGAGGAATTTGAATTCAGTTTAAAATATCTGGAAATAAAAGTCTGGTCTCAGTAAAAGTGACCATGAAGCTGTCGGATTGTCGTAAAAACCCAACTGGTTCATTAATGTCCTTCAGGGAATGAAACTTGCCGTCCTTACCCGGTCTGGGCCTATATGTGACTCCAGTCCCACACCAACGTGGTTGACTCTTAACTGCCCTCTGAAGTGGCCGAGCAAACCCCTCAGTTACCACCACCTTCTCAGGGCAACTAGGGATGGGCAATAAATGTCGGCCTTGCCAGCGACGACCACAGCCCAAAAATTAATTAAAAGAGAGAGGTCCCGCAAAACCACTGAGGAGGGGGCGAACAAGAGACACCAGTCAGTGTATCTCCATCACCTTTCATCATCTTTCACCATTTCGTGCTTTACAGAAAGGCCGTGCCTCACTGGGAGCACTGTCGCCTCTGAGTCAGAGGGTCATGGGTTTAAACCCCACTCCAGAGCCTTGTGCACAAAATCCAGTGCAGTACTGAGGGAGCGCCGCACTGTCGGAGGGTCAGTACTGAGGGAGCGCCGCACTGTCGGAGGGTCAGTGCTGAGGGAGCGCCGCACTGTCGGAGGGTCAGGACTGAGGGAGCGCCGCACTGTCGGAGGGTCAGTACTGAGGGAGTGCTGCACTGTCGGAGGGTCGGTACTGAGGGAGTGCAGCACTGTCGGGGGGTCAGTACTGAGGGAGCGCCGCACTGTCGGAGGGTCAGTACTGAGGGAGCGCCGCACTGTCGGAGGGTCAGTACTGAGGGAGCGCCGCACTGTCGGGGGGTCAGTACTGAGGGAGTGCTGCACTGTCGGGGGGTCAGTACTGAGGGAGCGCTGCACTGTCGGAGGGTCAGTACTGAGGGAGTGCTGCACTGTCGGAGGGTCAGTACTGAGGGAGTGCCGCACTGTCGGAGGGTCAGTACTGAGGGAGTGCTGCACTGTCGGAGGGTCAGTACTGAGGGAGTGCTGCACTGTCGGAGGGTCAGTACTGAGGGAGCGCTGCACTGTCGGAGGGTCAGTACTGAGGGAGTGCTGCACTGTCGGAGGGTCAGTACTGAGGGAGCGCTGCACTGTCGGAGGGTCAGTCTTTCAGTTGAGGCCCTGTCTGCCCTCTCAGGTGGACATAAAGATCCCACGGCCACTATTTTGAAGAAGAGCAGGGAGTTCTCCTCGGTGTCCTGGGCCCAATATTTATCCCTCAACCAACATCACTAAAACACATTATCTGGTCATTTATCTCTTTGCTGTTTGTGGGATCTTGCTGTGCACAAATTGGCTGCCGCATTTCCTACATTACAACAGTGACTACACTTCAAAAGTATTTCATTGGCTGTGAAGCTCTTTGGGACGTCCCGAGGTTGTGACAGGCGCTGGAGAAATGCAGGTTGTTTCTTTATTTTGAACAGTCCCTTAACACAATTCACGGGATATTTCACGAAACCCTCCCCCTGAAATAATCATTTTAAAAGCGCTTGTCCAACTAGTGAGTTACTGAGAGGGGGGAGAGGGGGAGGGGGAGGGGAGAGTGAGGTGGGGAAGAGGAGGTGAGGGGGAGGAGGGGGCGAGGGAGAAGATGGGGCGAGGAGAGGAGGAGGAGGAGGGGAAGAGGGGGAGGGAGATGGGGTGGAGATGGGGGAGATTGGGGAAAGGGGGGAGAGTTGGGGCATAGGAAGAGAGAGGGGGAGAGGGGGTGGAGATGCGGGAGGGGAGGGAAGAGAGGGGGAGGGGGGAGAGGGAGAGAGGGAGAGGGAGTGGAGAGGAGAGGGGGGAGAGGGAGTGGAGAGGAGAGGGGGGAGAGAGGGAGAGGGAGTGGAGAGGAGAGGGGGGAGAGGGGGAGAGGGAGTGGAGAGGAGAGGGGGGAGAGGGGGAGAGGGAGTGGAGAGGAGAGGGGGGAGAGGGGGAGAGGGAGTGGAGAGGAGAGGGGGGAGAGAGGGAGAGGGAGTGGAGAGGAGAGGGGGGAGAGGGGGAGAGGGAGTGGAGAGGAGAGGGGGGAGAGAGGGAGAGGGAGTGTAGAGGAGAGGGGGAAGAGAGGGAGAGGGAGTGGAGAGGAGAGGGGGGAGAGAGGGAGAGGGAGTGGAGAGGAGAGGGGGGAGAGGGGGAGAGGGAGTGGAGAGGAGAGGGGGGAGAGGGGGAGAGGGAGTGGAGAGGAGAGGAGGGAGAGGGGGAGAGGGAGTGGAGAGGAGAGGGGGAAGAGAGGGAGAGGGAGTGGAGAGGAGAGGGGGGAGAGAGGGAGAGGGAGTGGAGAGGAGAGGGGGGAGAGGGGGAGAGGGAGTGGAGAGGAGAGGGGGGAGAGGGGGAGAGGGAGTGGAGAGGAGAGGGGGGAGAGGGGGAGAGGGAGTGGAGAGGAGAGGGGGGAGAGAGGGAGAGGGAGTGGAGAGGAGAGGGGGGAGAGGGGGAGAGGGAGTGGAGAGGAGAGGGGGGAGAGAGGGAGAGGGAGTGTAGAGGAGAGGGGGAAGAGAGGGAGAGGGAGTGGAGAGGAGAGGGGGGAGAGAGGGAGAGGGAGTGGAGAGGAGAGGGGGGAGAGGGGGAGAGGGAGTGGAGAGGAGAGGGGGGAGAGGGGGAGAGGGAGTGTAGAGGAGAGGGGGAAGAGAGGGAGAGGGAGTGGAGAGGAGAGGGGGGAGAGAGGGAGAGGGAGTGGAGAGGAGAGGGGGGAGAGGGGGAGAGGGAGTGGAGAGGAGAGGGGGGAGAGAGGGAGAGGGAGTGGAGAGGAGAGGGGGGAGAAGGGGAGAGGGAGTGGAGAGGAGAGGGGGGAGAGGGGGAGAGGGAGTGGAGAGGAGAGGGGGGAGAGGGGGAGAGGGAGTGGAGAGGAGAGGGGGGAGAGGGGGAGAGGGAGTGGAGAGGAGAGGGGGGAGAGGGGGAGAGGGAGTGGAGAGGAGAGGGGGGAGAGGGGGAGAGGGAGTGGAGAGGAGAGGGGGGAGAGGGGGAGAGGGAGTGGGGAGGAGAGGGGGGAGAGGGGGAGAGGGAGTGGGGAGGAGAGGGGGGAGAGGGGGAGAGGGAGTGGAGAGGGGGAGAGGGAGTGGAGAGGAGAGGGGGGAGAGGGGGGAGAGGGGGAGAGGGAGTGGGGAGGAGAGGGGGGAGAGGGGGACACTGAATCCCCCGCCCGTGTTACCTCCAAGAGCTGGAGGTGATCGTCACTCCCCAGCAACATTTGTAGCTCGAGCTCCTCCTGCCTGAGGTCGGCCACATGCTGCTCCAGTCGGGTCATCACAGCCCCCGACTCAGTCAGGGCCTCTCGCTCGATGCGTCGCAGGAATCCCCCCACCTCATCTTTCGCTTTCTCCAACGCCTCGCTCAGCTCCCTGAATTCCCGGTCCACCTCCGATTGGATCCGTTGCAAAGACGCCTGTCGGGGAAAGAAGAAAGAATCAGGATCTTTTACAAGGTTCTGCAGGGAGGGGGCGTCAGGGGACGGGACACGGGGTGAATTATGTGGGGGAGGGGCTACTCGATGGGGCAGGTGAAGCCCTGGGGAGTTAGGAAATGGCCCCCACCCGCGGAGAGTTCCCGGTCTCCACCGGGTGTATTTACACACGGCCTTTAACAGAGTGACTCCTTCGAGTGGTGTGGAGAAGGATGGGGATTGGGTAACAAGCAGGACCTGCGGCTGCTTTGGGGAAATGGACTGGGAGTGCGGTCGATGAGATACAGGGGAGTAGAGATTAACCCGGCTTCCCAGTGGGAGCAGTGCAGGCGGGAGGCGGGGGGGGGGATTCCCGATGGGTTCTCGCTCCCCACCATCTTAACCAGCCTGACATCGGGCACAGGAAGGTGACCCGTCCCAGAGAGCGGGGGCCTAAATTAAATGGTGGTCGCATGTTGATGACATAATCTTAGCTGTGGGCCCGACTAAAGCTGGGAGCATCCGGCTCCATCCCCAGGTCCAGGACCAGCCCCAGGACCAGGTCCAGCCCCAGCCCCAGGCCCAGGCACAGGCACAGGCCCAGGCCCAGCCCCAGGCCCAGGACCAGCCCCAGGACCAGGCCCAGGACCAGGCTCAGGCACAGGACCAGGCCCAGGCACAGGCACAGGACCAGCCCCAGGACCAGGCCCAGGCCCAGGACCAGGCCCATCCCCAGGACCAGGCCCATCCCCAGGACCAGCCCCATCCCCAGGACCAGGCCCATCCCCAGGACCAGGCCCATCCCCAGGACCAGGCCCATCCCCAGGACCAGCCCCATCCCCAGGACCAGGCCCATCCCCAGGACCAGGCCCATCCCCAGGACCAGGCCCATCCCCAGGACCAGGCCCATCCCCAGGACCAGGCCCAGCCCCAGGACCAGGCCCAGGCCCAGGACCAGGCCCAGGCCCAGGCCCAGGCCCATCCCCAGGTCCAGCCCCAGCCCCAGGTCCAGGTCCAGGTCCAGGTCCAGGTCCAGCCTCAGGCACAGGCCCAGGCCCAGGCCCAGGAGATAGTGGGCCCCCTTCCCCACTCCCCTGCAGCGACTCACTGGCTCCAGGCCAGAGCACTACTGGGGAGAGGGGGTGGGAATCCGGAGTGGTCGTGACCCACGTTACCAATGTGGATCCCAGGGGAGTTTCTCCTCCTCCTCCCGGCCCCACGGAAACCATTGAAAATTGACCAGTTTGGTTTGGCTTCAGCTGGTGAAACTGGGGGGAGCCGGCACGGCACAGGCCCCGCCCACTTACACCCCATAATGGCAGTCAGGGTCGCCCCGATGCATCATCAGCCCCCGATTTCCATAGTCAGGCTCTCCGACCGTCCAGCGGAGGAATCGAGATCGGGAGTGGGATCGAGAGCAGGAGTGGGATCGAGATCGGGATCGAGAGCAGGAGTGGGATCGAGAGCAGGAGCGGGATCGAGAGCAGGAGCGGGATTGGGATCGAGAGCAGGAGTGGGATCGGGAGCGGGATCAGTATCGAGAGCAAGAGCGGGATCGAGAGCAGGAGTGGGATCGGGAACAGGAGTGGGATCGGAAGCGGGATCGGGATCGAGAGTGGGATCGGGAACAGGATCGGGATCGAGAGCAGGAGCGGGATCGAGAGCGGGAGTGGGATCGAGAGTGGGATCGGGATCGAGAGTGGGATCGGGATCGAGAGCAGGAGTGGGATCGAGAGCAGGAGTGGGATCGAGAGTGGGATCGGGATCGAGAGTGGGATCGGGATCGAGAGTGGGATCGGGATCGAGAGTGGGATCGGGATCGAGAGCAGGAGTGGGATCGAGAGCAGGAGTGGGATCGGGATCAAGAGCAGGAGTGGGATCGAGAGTGGGATCGGGATCGAGAGTGGGATCGGGATCGAGAGCAGGAGTGGGATCGAGAGTGGGATCGGGATCGAGAGCAGGAGTGGGATCGAGAGTGGGATCGGGATCGAGAGTGGGATCGGGATCGAGAGTGGGATCGGGATCGGGAGCAGGAGTGGGATCGAGAGCAGGAGTGGGATCGGGATCAAGAGCAGGAGTGGGATCGGGAGCGGGATCGGGATCGAGAGCAGGAGCGGGATCGGGAGTGGGATCGGGATCGAGAGCAGGAGTGGGATCGAGAGCAGGAGTGGGATCGAGAGTGGGATCGGGATCGAGAGTGGGATCGGGATTGAGAGTGGGATCGGGATTGAGAGTGGGATCGGGATCGAGAGCAGGAGTGGGATCGAGAGCAGGAGTGGGATCGGGATCAAGAGCAGGAGTGGGATCGAGAGTGGGATCGGGATCGAGAGTGGGATCGGGATCGAGAGCAGGAGTGGGATCGAGAGTGGGATCGGGATCGAGAGTGGGATCGGGATCGAGAGTGGGATCGGGATCGGGAGCAGGAGTGGGATCGAGAGCAGGAGTGGGATCGGGATCAAGAGCAGGAGTGGGATCGGGAGCGGGATCGGGATCGAGAGCAGGAGCGGGATCGGGAGTGGGATCGGGATCGAGAGTGGGATCGGGAACAGGATCGGGATCGAGAGCAGGAGCGGGATCGAGAGCGGGAGTGGGATCGAGAGTGGGATCGGGATCGAGAGTGGGATCAGGATCGAGAGCAGGAGTGGGATCGAGAGCAGGAGTGGGATCGGGATCAAGAGCAGGAGTGGGATCGGGAGCGGGATCGGGATCGAGAGCAGGAGCGGGATCGGGAGTGGGATCGGGATCGAGAGCAGGAGTGGGATCGGGAGCGGGATTGGGATCGAGAGCAGGAGTGGGATCGGGAGCGGGATCGGGATCGAGAGCAGGAGCGGGATCGGGAGCAGGAGCGGGATCGAGAGCAGGAGTGGGATCGGGATCGAGAGCAGGAGCGGGATCGGGAGTGGGATCGGGATCGAGAGCAGGAGCGGGATCGGGAGCAGGATCGGGATCGAGAGCAGGAGCGGGATCGGGAGCAGGATCGGGATTGAGAGCAGGAGTGGGATCGGGAGCGGGATTGGGATCGAGAGCAGGAGTGGGATCGGGAGCGGGATCGGGATCGAGAGCAGGAGCGGGATCGGGAGCAGGATCGGGATCGAGAGCAGGAGCGGGATCGAGAGCAGGAGCGGGATCGGGAGCAGGAGTGGGATCGGGAGCGGGATCGGGATCGAGAGCGGGAGTGGGATCGAGAGTGGGATCGGGATCGAGAGTGGGATCGGGATCGAGAGCAGGAGCGGGATCGGGATCGAGAGCAGGAGTGGGATCAGGAGCGGGATCGGGATCGAGAGCAGGAGTGGGATCAGGAGCGGGATCGGGATCGAGAGCAGGAGTGGGATCAGGAGCGGGATCGGGATCGAGAGCAGGAGCGGGATCGAGAGCAGGATCGGGATCGAGAGTGGGAGCAGGGGCAGGATCGGGATCGAGAGTGGGAGCAGGATCGAGAGTGGGATCGGGATAGAGAGTGGGATCGGGATCGAGAATGGGATCGGGAGCGGGATCGGGATCGAGAATGGGATCGGGAGCAGGAGTGGGATCGAGAGCGGGATCGGGATCGAGCATGGGAGCAGGATCGAGAGTGGGATCGGGATAGAGAGTGGGATCGGGATCGAGAATGGGATCGGGAGCAGGAGTGGGATCGAGAGCAGGTGGAGTGCGATCGGGATCAGGAGCAGGAGTGGGATCAGGAGCGGGAGCAGGAGCGGGATCAGGAGTGGGATCGAGAGCAGGAGGAGTGGGATTGGGATCGGGAGCAGGAGTGGGATCAGGAGCGGGAGCAGGAGCGGGATCAGGAGTGGGATCGAGAGCAGGAGGAGTGGGATTGGGATCGGGAGCAGGAGTGGGATCGAGAGCAGGAGGAGTGGGATTGGGATCGGGAGCAGGAGTGGGATCGAGAGCAGGAGGAGTGGGATTGGGATCGGGAGCAGGAGTGGGATCGAGAGTGGGAGCAGGAGCGGGATTGAGAGCAGGAGGAGTGGGATCAAGAGCGGGAGCAGGAGTGGGATCGAGAGCAGGAGGAGTGGGATTGGGAGCGGGATCAGGATCGAGAGCAGGAGTGGGACTGAGGCACTCAGAATGTCTCCACCATTTCGGGGGCGGGGCTAATTCTCCTGTTTCTGCCCAGTGACGCCAGTGAAAACCCCCCCACTTTCCCTCCCCTCCCCTCCCCTTCTCCTTCCTTTCCTCCTCCCTCCTCCCCTTTCCCCCTCTCTCCCCCTCCTCATCTCCTTCCCCCTCCTCCACTCTCTCCCTCCCCCTCGTACTTTGACGATGAGGAAAGCTCCAACAAGGTGGAGGGGTTCAGGGCTGAGGGTCCACTCACTGGTGGTGGGACATGGGGTAGACAGTAAGTGAAGAGTCTGGGCTGGGCAGTTGGGAGAGGCCCAGTCACAATGAACCACTACAACAGGTCATGGCACTCTGCAGACAGACAGCAGACGGGGAGGTTCGGGGACAGACAAATCGAACTAAGACAGGACACGGAGCGGTAACTGACCTGCAGGGAGTCGTCTCGTTCCTTCCAGGCCATTATCTCACCCAGAGTCATTTGAAGCTGCAACTCCACAATCCTCTGGCGTTTCACTATGGGCTCCTGGCAAATCGCAAACAGAAAGTGGTGTTTCAGTCTAAGGCCTCTCAGTCAGCACTCTGGTTATAGGGAGAGCACTGGGGGAGAGAGTCACTCTGGTTATAGGGAGAGCACTGGGGGAGTGAGTCACTCTGGTTATAGGGAGAGCACTGGGGGAGAGAGTCACTCTGGTTATAGGGAGGGCACTGGGGGAGTGAGTCACTCTGGTTAGAGGGAGGGCACTGGGGGAGTGAGTCACTCTGGTTATAGGGAGGGCACTGGGGGAGAGAGTCACTCTGGTTATAGGGAGGGCACTGGGGGACAGAGTCACTGTGGTTATAGGGAGCGCACTGGGGGAGTGAGTCACTCTGGTTATAGGGAGCGCACTGGGGGAGTGAGTCACTCTGGTTATAGGGAGCTCACTGGGGGAGTGAGTCACTCTGGTTATAGGGAGCGCACTGGGGGAGTGAGTCACTCTGGTTATAGGGAGCTCACTGGGGGAGTGAGTCACTCTGGTTATAGGGAGCGCACTGGGGGAGTGAATCACTCTGGTTATAGGGAGAGCACTGGGGGAGTGAGTCACTCTGGTTATAGGGAGAGCACTGGGGGAGTGAGTCACTCTGGTTATAGGGAGCGCACTGGGGGAGTGAGTCACTCTGGTTATAGGGAGGGCACTGGGGGACAGAGTCACTCTGGTTATAGGGAGCGCACTGGGGGAGTGAGTCACTCTGGTTATAGGGAGCGCACTGGGGGAGTGAGTCACTCTGGTTATAGGGAGCGCACTGGGGGAGTGAGTCACTCTGGTTATAGGGAGCGCACTGGGGGAGTGAGTCACTCTGGTTATAGGGAGAGCACTGGGGGACAGAGTCACTCTGGTTATAGGGAGGGCACTGGGGGAGTGAGTCACTCTGGTTATAGGGAGCGCACTGGGGGAGTGAGTCACTCTGGTTATAGGGAGGGCACTGGGGGAGAGTCACTCTGGTTATAGGGAGCGCACTGGGGGAGTGAGTCACTCTGGTTATAGGGAGCGCACTGGGGGAGAGAGTCACTCTGGTTATAGGGAGGGCACTGGGGGAGTGAGTCACTCTGGTTATAGGGAGTGCACTGGGGGAGTGAGTCACTCTGGTTATAGGGAGTGCAGTGGGGGAGAGAGTCACTCTGGTTATAGGGAGCGCACTGGGGGAGTGGGTCACTCTGGTTATAGGGAGCGCACTGGGGGGCAGAGTCACTCTGGTTATAGGGAGCGCACTGGGGGAGAGAGTCACTCTGGTTATAGGGAGCGCACTGGGGGAGTGAGTCACTCTGGTTATAGGGAGGGCACTGGGGGACAGAGTCACTCTGGTTATAGGGAGGGCACTGGGGGAGAGAGTCACTCTGGTTATAGGGAGCGCACTGGGGGGCAGAGTCACTCTGGTTATAGGGAGGGCACTGGGGGAGTGAGTCACTCTGGTTATAGGGAGGCTACAGGGGGAGAGAGTCACTCTGGTTATAGGGAGCGCACTGGGGGAGAGAGTCACTCTGGTTATAGGGAGGGCACTGGGGGAGTGAGTCACTCTGGTTATAGGGAGTGCACTGGGGGAGTGAGTCACTCTGGTTATAGAGAGTGCACTGGGGAACAGAGTCACTCTGGTTATAGGGAGTGCACTGGGGGAGTGAGTCACTCTGGTTATAGAGAGAGCACTGGGGGAGTGAGTCACTCTGGTTATAGGGAGCGCACTGGGGGAGTGAGTCACTCTGGTTATAGGGAGGGCACTGGGGGACAGAGTCACTCTGGTTATAGGGAGCGCACTGGGGGAGTGAGTCACTCTGATTATAGGGAGCGCACTGGGGGAGTGAGTCACTCTGGTTATAGGGAGCGCACTGGGGGAGTGAGTCACTCTGGTTATAGGGAGCGCACTGGGGGAGTGAGTCACTCTGGTTATAGGGAGAGCACTGGGGGACAGAGTCACTCTGGTTATAGGGAGGGCACTGGGGGAGTGAGTCACTCTGGTTATAGGGAGGGCACTGGGGGACAGAGTCACTCTGGTTATAGGGAGCGCACTGGGGGAGTGAGTCACTCTGGTTATAGGGAGCGCACTGGGGGAGTGAGTCACTCTGGTTATAGGGAGTGCACTGGGGGAGTGAGTCACTCTGGTTATAGGGAGCGCACTGGGGGAGAGAGTCACTCTGGTTATAGGGAGCGCACTGGGGGAGTGAGTCACTCTGGTTATAGGGAGCGCACTGGGGGAGTGAGTCACTCTGGTTATAGGGAGAGCACTGGGGGACAGAGTCACTCTGGTTATAGGGAGGGCACTGGGGGAGTGAGTCACTCTGGTTATAGGGAGTGCAGTGGGGGAGAGAGTCACTCTGGTTATAGGGAGTGCACTGGGGGAGTGGGTCACTCTGGTTATAGGGAGCGCACTGGGGGGCACAGTCACTCTGGTTATAGGGAGCGCACTGGGGGAGAGAGTCACTCTGGTTATAGGGAGCGCACTGGGGGGCAGAGTCACTCTGGTTATAGGGAGGGCACTGGGGGAGTGAGTCACTCTGGTTATAGGGAGCGCACTGGGGGAGTGAGTCACTCTGGTTATAGGGAGGGCACTGGGGGACAGAGTCACTCTGGTTATAGGGAGGGCACTGGGGGACAGAGTCACTCTGGTTATAGATAGCGCACTGGGGGGCAGAGTCACTCTGGTTATAGGGAGGGCACTGGGGGAGTGAGTCACTCTGGTTATAGGGAGCGCACTGGGGGAGTGAGTCACTCTGGTTATAGGGAGGGCACTGGGGGACAGAGTCACTCTGGTTATAGGGAGCGCACTGGGGGAGTGAGTCACTCTGGTTATAGGGAGCGCACTGGGGGAGAGAGTCACTCTGGTTATAGGGAGCGCACTGGGGGAGAGAGTCACTCTGGTTATAGGGAGCGCACTGGGGGGCAGAGTCACTCTGGTTATAGGGAGGGCACTGGGGGAGAGAGTCACTCTGGTTATAGGGAGCGCACTGGGGGAGTGAGTCACTCTGGTTATAGAGAGGGCACTGGGGGAGAGAGTCACTCTGGTTATAGGGATCGCACTGGGGGAGTGAGTCACTCTGGTCATAGGGAGCGCACTGGGGGAGTGAGTCACTCTGGTTATAGGGAGGGCACTGGGGGACAGAGTCACTCTGGTTATCGGGAGGGCACGGGGGGAGAGAGTCACTCTGGTTATAGGGAGCGCACTGGGGGGCAGAGTCACTCTGGTTATAGGGAGGGCACTGGGGGAGTGAGTCACTCTGGTTATAGGGAGGCTACAGGGGGAGAGAGTCACTCTGGTTATAGGGAGCGCACTGGGGGAGAGAGTCCCTCTGGTTATAGGGAGGGCACTGGGGGAGTGAGTCACTCTGGTTATAGGGAGTGCACTGGGGGAGTGAGTCACTCTGGTTATAGAGAGTGCACTGGGGAACAGAGTCACTCTGGTTATAGGGAGTGCACTGGGGGAGTGAGTCACTCTGGTTATAGGGAGCGCACTGGGGGAGAGAGTCACTCTGGTTATAGGGAGGGCACTGGGGGAGTGAGTCACTCTGGTTATAGGGAGCGCACTGGGGGGCAGAGTCACTCTGGTTATAGGGAGGGCACTGGGGGAGTGAGTCACTCTGGTTATAGGGAGGGCACTGGGGGAGTGAGTCACTCTGGTTATAGGGAGCGCACTGGGGGGCAGAGTCACTCTGGTTATAGGGAGGGCACTGGGGGAGAGAGTCACTCTGGTTATAGGGAGGCTACAGGGGGAGAGAGTCACTCTGGTTATAGGGAGCGCACTGGGGGAGAGAGTCACTCTGGTTATAGGGAGCGCACTGGGGGGCAGAGTCACTCTGGTTATAGGGAGGGCACTGGGGGAGTGAGTCACTCTGGTTATAGGGAGGCTACAGGGGGAGAGAGTCACTCTGGTTATAGGGAGCGCACTGGGGGAGAGAGTCACTCTGGTTATAGGGAGGGCACTGGGGGAGTGAGTCACTCTGGTTATAGGGAGTGCACTGGGGGAGTGAGTCACTCTGGTTATAGAGAGTGCACTGGGGAACAGAGTCACTCTGGTTATAGGGAGTGCACTGGGGGAGTGAGTCACTCTGGTTATAGGGAGAGCACTGGGGGAGTGAGTCACTCTGGTTATAGAGAGAGCACTGGGGGAGTGAGTCACTCTGGTTATAGGGAGCGCACTGGGGGAGTGAGTCACTCTGGTTATAGGGAGGGCACTGGGGGACAGAGTCACTCTGGTTATAGGGAGCGCACTGGGGGAGTGAGTCACTCTGATTATAGGGAGCGCACTGGGGGAGTGAGTCACTCTGGTTATAGGGAGCGCACTGGGGGAGTGAGTCACTCTGGTTATAGGGAGCGCACTGGGGGAGTGAGTCACTCTGGTTATAGGGAGAGCACTGGGGGACAGAGTCACTCTGGTTATAGGGAGGGCACTGGGGGAGTGAGTCACTCTGGTTATAGGGAGGGCACTGGGGGACAGAGTCACTCTGGTTATAGGGAGCGCACTGGGGGAGTGAGTCACTCTGGTTATAGGGAGCGCACTGGGGGAGTGAGTCACTCTGGTTATAGGGAGTGCACTGGGGGAGTGAGTCACTCTGGTTATAGGGAGCGCACTGGGGGAGAGAGTCACTCTGGTTATAGGGAGCGCACTGGGGGAGTGAGTCACTCTGGTTATAGGGAGCGCACTGGGGGAGTGAGTCACTCTGGTTATAGGGAGAGCACTGGGGGACAGAGTCACTCTGGTTATAGGGAGGGCACTGGGGGAGTGAGTCACTCTGGTTATAGGGAGTGCAGTGGGGGAGAGAGTCACTCTGGTTATAGGGAGTGCACTGGGGGAGTGGGTCACTCTGGTTATAGGGAGCGCACTGGGGGGCACAGTCACTCTGGTTATAGGGAGCGCACTGGGGGAGAGAGTCACTCTGGTTATAGGGAGCGCACTGGGGGGCAGAGTCACTCTGGTTATAGGGAGGGCACTGGGGGAGAGAGTCACTCTGGTTATAGGGAGGGCACTGGGGGAGTGAGTCACTCTGGTTATAGGGAGGGCACTGGGGGAGAGAGTCACTCTGGTTATAGGGATCGCACTGGGGGAGTGAGTCACTCTGGTTATAGGGAGCGCACTGGGGGAGTGAGTCACTCTGGTTATAGGGAGGGCACTGGGGGACAGAGTCACTCTGGTTATAGGGAGGGCACTGGGGGACAGAGTCACTCTGGTTATAGATAGCGCACTGGGGGGCAGAGTCACTCTGGTTATAGGGAGGGCACTGGGGGAGTGAGTCACTCTGGTTATAGGGAGCGCACTGGGGGAGTGAGTCACTCTGGTTATAGGGAGGGCACTGGGGGACAGAGTCACTCTGGTTATAGGGAGCGCACTGGGGGAGTGAGTCACTCTGGTTATAGGGAGCGCACTGGGGGAGAGAGTCACTCTGGTTATAGGGAGCGCACTGGGGGAGAGAGTCACTCTGGTTATAGGGAGCGCACTGGGGGGCAGAGTCACTCTGGTTATAGGGAGGGCACTGGGGGAGAGAGTCACTCTGGTTATAGGGAGCGCACTGGGGGAGTGAGTCACTCTGGTTATAGAGAGGGCACTGGGGGAGAGAGTCACTCTGGTTATAGGGATCGCACTGGGGGAGTGAGTCACTCTGGTCATAGGGAGCGCACTGGGGGAGTGAGTCACTCTGGTTATAGGGAGGGCACTGGGGGACAGAGTCACTCTGGTTATCGGGAGGGCACTGGGGGAGAGAGTCACTCTGGTTATAGGGAGCGCACTGGGGGGCAGAGTCACTCTGGTTATAGGGAGGGCACTGGGGGAGTGAGTCACTCTGGTTATAGGGAGGCTACAGGGGGAGAGAGTCACTCTGGTTATAGGGAGCGCACTGGGGGAGAGAGTCACTCTGGTTATAGGGAGGGCACTGGGGGAGTGAGTCACTCTGGTTATAGGGAGTGCACTGGGGGAGTGAGTCACTCTGGTTATAGAGAGTGCACTGGGGAACAGAGTCACTCTGGTTATAGGGAGTGCACTGGGGGAGTGAGTCACTCTGGTTATAGGGAGCGCACTGGGGGAGAGAGTCACTCTGGTTATAGGGAGGGCACTGGGGGAGTGAGTCACTCTGGTTATAGGGAGCGCACTGGGGGGCAGAGTCACTCTGGTTATAGGGAGGGCACTGGGGGAGTGAGTCACTCTGGTTATAGGGAGGGCACTGGGGGAGTGAGTTACTCTGGTTATAGGGAGCGCACTGGGGGGCAGAGTCACTCTGGTTATAGGGAGGGCACTGGGGGAGAGAGTCACTCTGGTTATAGGGAGGCTACAGGGGGAGAGAGTCACTCTGGTTATAGGGAGCGCACTGGGGGAGAGAGTCACTCTGGTTATAGGGAGCGCACTGGGGGAGTGAGTCACTCTGGTTATAGGGAGCGCACTGGGGGAGAGAGTCACTCTGGTTATATGGAGCGCACTGGGGGAGTGAGTCACTCTGGTTTTTGGGAGGGCACTGGGGGAGCGAGTCACTCTGGTTATAGGGAGCGCACTGGGGGAGTGAGTCACTCTGGTTATAGGGAGCGCACTGGGGAACAGAGTCACTCTGGTTATAGGGAACGCACTGGGGGAGTGAGTCACTCTGGTTATAGGGAGGGCAGTGGGGAGTGAGTCACTCTGGTTATAGGGAGGGCACTGGGGGAGAGAGTCACTCTGGTTATAGGGAGTGCACTGGGGGAGTGAGTCACTCTGGTTATAGGGAGGGCACTGGGGGAGTGAGTCACTCTGGTTATAGAGAGTGCACTGGGGAACAGAGTCACTCTGGTTATAGGGAGTGCACTGGGGGAGTGAGTCACTCTGGTTATAGGGAGGGTACTGGGGGAGAGAGTCACTCTGGTTATAGGGAGTGCACTGGGGGAGTGAGTCACTCTGGTTATAGGGAGCGCACTGGAGGAGAGAGTCACTCTGGTTATAGGCAGCGCACTGGGGGAGAGAGTCACTCTGGTTATAGGGAGTGCACTGGGGGAGTGAGTCACTCTGGTTATAGGGAGGCTACAGGGGGAGAGAGTCACTCTGGTTATAGGGAGGGCACTGGGGGAGAGAGTCACTCTGGTTATAGGGAGGGCACTGGGGGAGAGAGTCACTCTTTTTATAGGGAGGTTACTGGGGGAGAGAGTCACTCTGGTTTTTGGGAGGGCACTGGGGGAGTGAGTCACTCTGGTTATAGGGAGGGCACTGGGGGAGTGAGTCACTCTTTTTAAATTTCAATATAGATAAGTGTGAGGTGGTGTATTTTGGTAGGAAGAATAAGGAGGCCACAGACTGCTTGGATAATAAGAGTCTAAATGGGATAGAGGAGCAAAGGGATCATGGGGAACAGATACACAAATCACTAAAAGCAGCGACATAAAAAATGGCAAATCAAGCACTGGGGTTCATTTCTAGAGGGATAGAATTGAAAAGCAGGGAAGTTATGTTAAACTTGTATAGATCCTTGGTTTGACCACACTCGGAGTATTGTGAACAGTTCTGGGCTCCATATTATAGAAGGGATATAGAGGCACTGGAGAAAGTGCAAAAACGATTTACTAGGATGGTCCCAGAACTGAGAGGATATCCTTATCAGGAAAGGCTGAACAGGCTGGGGCTCTTTTCTCTAGAAAAGAGAAGACTGAGGGCTGACCAAATCTTTAAGATTATAAAAGGGTTTGATAGATGCAGAGATGATGTTTCCACTTGTGGGGAGACCAGAACTCGGGGTCATAATTATAAGAGAGTCACTAATAAATCCAATAAGGAATTCAGGAGAAACTTCTTTACCCAGAGAGTGGTGAGAATGTGGAACTCACTCCCACAAGGAGTGGTTGAGGTGAATAGTGGAGATACATTTAAGGGGAAGCTGGATAAACACATGAGGGAGAAAGGAATAGAAGGATATGCTGATAGGGTGAGATGAAGTAGGGAGGGAGGAGGCTCGTGTGGAGCATAAACACCAGCATGGATCTGTTGGGCCGAATGGCCTGTTTCTGTGCTGTACGTTCGATGTGATTCAATGTTTTATGTTGTTGCCACCAGTTAGTGATATTAACAGTAGTTACTGGTACAGATTTAACTAGTTGGTGATGTTAGCGGTCGGCAGCTATAGTAATCTGTAGTAATTGATGTCAGGAGTATTTATGTGCATTGATGAGTAGTTAGAGGTGGTCACGAGTTAGTGATGTGAGTGCTAGTTACCCGTGTCTGCTCCGCCTCCTCCTCCAGTGTCACCGTGTCGTGTGTTTTGTGTTCCCGGATGGCGCACAGGCTGCAGATGGCCATTCGTTCCATGCGGCAATAGAATTCCAGCGATTTCCCGTGGGCTTCACACAGCCTCCCTGGCACTGCCCCCTCTCCCGCCTGCAACGCCTCACTTATCCGACTCAGAGTGATGCTTTTTTCTAGTTGGGGCCTGCTGGAGAAGGTTTTTCGGCAGTCTGGACACGTATAATCCTTATTAACATTGGCCTCATGGTCCCAATGCTGAGAGATACAGACCTGGCAGAAACTGTGCCCACAGTTTGTTGTCACTGGGCAGCGGAAACTCGCCAGGCAAATCGAGCAGTGGAGATCCTGTTGTAAATTCATCCTGCCCCTCCCCCCTTCACGGTCGCCCACTGACCCTCACCCACTGACCCTCGCCCACTGACTCTCGCCCACCGACTCTCGCCCACCGACCCTCGCCCACTGACTACCCGCAGTCGCCCACTGACTCTCGCCCACCGACTCTCGCCCACCGACCCTCGCCCACTGACCCTCGCCCACCGACTCTCGCCCACCGACCCTCGCCCACCGACCCTCGCCCACTGACCCTCGCCCACCGACCCTCGCCCACTGACCCTCGCCCACCGACCCTCGCCCACCGACCCTCGCCCACTGACCCTCGCCCACCGACCCTCGCCCACCGACCCTCGCCCACCGACCCTCGCCCACTGACCCTCGCCCACTGACTACCCGCAGTCGCCCACTGACCCTCGCCCACTGACCCTCACCCACTGATTACCCGCAGTCGCCCACTGACCCTCACCTACTAACCTACAGTACACTCAATACCCGACAGGGATTCTCTCAATACCCGACAGGGATACACTCAATACCCGACAGGGATACACTCAATACCCGACAGGGATTCTCTCAATACCCGACAGGGGTACACTCAATACCCGACAGGGATACACTCAATACCCGACAGGGATACTCTCAATACCCGACAGGGGTACACTCAATACCCGACAGGGGTACACTCAATACCCGACAGGGATACTCTCAATACCCGACAGGGATACGCTCAATACCCGACAGGGATACTCTCAATACCCGACAGGGATACTCTCAATACCCGACAGGGATTCTCTCAATACCCGACAGGGATACACTCAATACTCGACAGGGATACTCTCAATACCCGACAGGGATACACTCAATACCCGACAGGGATACACTCAATACTCGACAGGGGTACACTCAATACTCGACAGGGATACTCTCAATACCCGACAGGGATTCTCTCAATACCCGACAGGGGTACACTCAATACCCGACAGGGATACACTCAATACCCGACAGGGATACACTCAATACCCGACAGGGGTACACTCAATACTCGACAGGGATACTCTCAATACCCGACAGGGGTACACTCAATACTCGACAGGGATACTCTCAATACCCGACAGGGATACTCTCAATACCCGACAGGGATACGACAGGGGTACGCACAATTCCCCGCTCAATTCTCCCTTCTGTCCTTTCTCAGGCACCGAACTCACCGTCTCCCCTCTCCCCTCTCCCTCTCTCTCCCTCCTTCCTCTCTCTCCTCTCCCCGCTCCTTTTCCGGAAATCTGCTGCCGCCCGAAGGAATCGAAACCGAAACTGATCAGAAACAGCAGCGCTCACACTCACTGACACTAACCAGTAACCAGACACTCACTGACACTAACCAGTAACCAGAAACTCACTGACACTAACCAGTAACCAGACACTCACTGACACTAAGCAGCTATCAGGCACTGACACTCACTGACACTAACCAGTAACCAGACACTCACTGACACTAAGCAGCTATCAGTCACTGACACTAACCAGTAACCAGATACTCACTGACACTAACCAGTAACCAGGCACTCACTGACACTAAGCAGCTATCAGTCACTGACACTAACCAGTAACCAGATACTCACTGACACTAAGCAGCTATCAGTCACTGACACTAACCAGTAACCAGATACTCACTGACACTAACCAGTAACCAGACACTCACTGACACTAAGCAGCTATCAGTCACTGACACTAACCAGTAACCAGTTACTCACTGACACTAACCAGCAGACAGTCACTGACACTAACCAGTAACCAGATACTCACTGACACTAAGCAGCTATCAGTCACTGACACTAACCAGTAACCAGATACTCACTGACACTAACCAGTAACCAGACACTCACTGACACTAAGCAGCTATCAGTCACTGACACTAAGCAGCTATCAGTCACTGACACTAACCAGTAACCAGATACTCACTGACACTAACCAGTAACCAGACACTCACTGACACTAAGCAGCTATCAGTCACTGACACTAACCAGTAACCAGATACTCACTGACACTAACCAGCAGACAGTCACTGACACTAACCAGTAACCAGACACTCACTGACACTAACCAGTAACCAGATACTCACTGACACTAACCAGTCAGCAGACATTCATTGACACTAACCAGCAGTCAGTCACTAACACAAACCAGCAGACAGTCACTAACACTAACCAGTAGCAAGTCACTGACTGGGGTCCGGGATCGGGGTGGGGGTGTTGAGCAGGGGTAGTACGGGGCAGTAGCAAACAGGTTATTTCTGTGGGGTCGACAGAAACCCTCCTGCTCCTCCTGGCCCCATAACAATCGCTGCAGTCCGTGTGGTGAAGGTTCTCCCACAGTGCTGTTAGGAAGGGAGTTCCAGGATTTTGACCCAGCGACGATGAAGGAACGGCGATATATTTCCAAGTCAGGATGGTGTGTGACTTGGAGGGGAACGTGCAGGTGGTGTTGTTCCCATGTGCCTGCTGCTCTTGTCCTTCTAGGTGGTAGAGGTCGCGGGTTTGGGAGGTGCTGTCGAAGAAGCCTTGGCGAGTTGCTGCAGTGCATCCTGTGGATGGTACACACTGCAGCCACAGTGCGCCGGTGGTGAAGGGAGTGAATGTTTAGGGTGGTGGATGGGGTGCCAATCAAGTGGGCTGCTTTATCTTGGATGGTGTCGAGCTTCTTGAGTGTTGTTGGAGCTGCACTCATCCAGGCAAGTGGAGAGTATTCCATCACACTCCTGACTTGTGCCTTGTAGATGGTGGAAAGGCTTTGGGGAGTCAGGAGGTGAGTCACTCGCCGCAGAATACCCAGCCTCTGACCTGCTCTTGTAGCCACAGTATTTATATGGCTGGTCCAGTGCAGGCCTGCCCCTCTCCTGTCCCTGCCCCAAGCCCTTGCTCCTGGCCCCTGACCCCTCCCCTTGCCCCTTCCCCCTGCACCCTGACCCTCCCCTCCCCTCCCCCGATCCTGCCCATCTCCTGGCCAATGACCCCTCCCTCTGCCACTGCCCCCATCCCTTCCCCTGCCCCTCCCTTGACCCCCCTCCCCCTTCCTCTGACCCTGCCCCCAGCTCCTGGCCCCTGCCCCCTGCCCCCTGTCCTTCAGCTGCCCCCTACCCATGGCTGAGATCAGCTCCCTCAGCACAGACTCGGACTCTGGGTAAAGACCCCGAGCTGTGGGGAGCTGAGAGCCAGTTAATTATTTAATCCATGTTGTTTATTGGCCGTCCGGGGCCTCCCAAATAACGAGCAGATAACAGGTGATGATTTTGCAGATTCCTTTAATGAGGGACTCTGGGTAGAGTAATCTATAATTTAGTGGCGATCTATCAGCAGATAGGGAATACCGTTCTTCCACCACATCCTCTTCCTCCATCACAGATCCACTAACAGAGGGGAAGGAGCCTCCGTACTGACATCACCTCCATCAGAAGTGGTTCCTGCTCCTTGGGATCTGCGATGGAAAGTGTTCATTTTAGGCCTGACGTCAGGGAATTCGAACCGACTGAGTATCAAAGGCCAGCCAATGGCGGGAGTGTAATACTCAGCAGTGGAGAGGGAGGGGGGAGTCGAACTTCAGGTCCGGGCTGTTGTGGGTTGTCACCGTGCCCCCCATATTATTAACACACTCTTTGAACAGTGCGAGCTCTGTCCCCTCCTGATTCCCCTCCTGATTCTCTCCCCGGGATGGATTGCCCTGGATTTTAGGTGGAGTGATCACCTTGGGTGGCAAAGGGAGAGATCGAGGGAGGGGATTGTAGGTTAAAGCCCCAAACACTGTCCCCCTGGGGAGGGGGTCTCACTGGGTAAATCCCAAACACTGAACCCCGGGGAGGGGTCTCACTGGGTAAATCCCTAACACTGCCCCCCCGGGGAGGGGTCTCACTGGGTAAATCCCTGGCACTGTCCCACCTGGGGAGGGGGTCTCACTGGGTAAATCCCAAACACTGAACCCCGGGGAGGGGTCTCACTGGGTAAATCCCTAACACTGCCCCCCCGGGGAGGGGTCTCACTGGGTAAATCCCTAACACTGTCCCCCCGGGGAGGGGGTATCTCTGGGTAAATCCCTAACACTGTCCCCCTGGGGAGGGGGTCTCACTGGGTAAATCCCTAACACTGTCCCCCCGGGGAGGGGTCTCACTGGGTAAATCCCAATACTGCCCCCCCCCCGGGGAGGGGGTATCTCTGGGTAAATCCCTAACACTGCCCCCCCGGGGAGGGGTCTCACTGGGTAAATCCCTAACACTGTCCCCCCGGGGAGGGGGTATCTCTGGGTAAATCCCTAACACTGCCCCCCCGGGGAGGGGTCTCACTGGGTAAATCCCAAACACTGTCCCCCGGGGAGGGGGTATCTCTGGGTAAATCCCAATACTGCCCCCCCCCCCCCGGGGAGGGGGTATCTCTGGGTAAATCCCTAACACTGCCCCCCCGGGGAGGGGTCTCACTGGGTAAATCCCTAACACTGTCCCCCCGGGGAGGGGGTATCTCTGGGTAAATCCCTAACACTGTCCCCCTGGGGAGGGGGTCTCACTGGGTAAATCCCAAACACTGTCCCCCGGGGAGGGGGTATCTCTGGGTAAATCCCAATACTGCCCCCCCCCGGGGAGGGGGTATCTCTGGGTAAATCCCTAACTGTCCCCCGGGGAGGGGGTATCTCTGGGTAAATCCCAATACTGCCCCCCCCCGGGGAGGGGGTATCTCTGGGTAAATCCCTAACACTGTCCCCCTGGGGAGGGGGTCTCACTGGGTAAATCCCAAACACTGTCCCCCGGGGAGGGGGTATCTCTGGGTAAATCCCAATACTGCCCCCCCCCGGGGAGGGGGTATCTCTGGGTAAATCACACCCGATTTGCACTAACATTCACTCTAGACTTACACTGACATCGCAATCCTGTTGAGGACTAGCCCAGGTCTGGCACTGACTGAACATCTGATTGGAGTCTACAATAAACAGAAAGAGAACAGTCAGAAGCTCATATCTGAACATTGTCCACCTGGTCTGTTCAGGCAGCTCAACCACAGGCTTCCCACTTAATACCTGAACCTACACAGTCCGAGGGCAGAAGAGCTGGAGGATCCAGTACATGGTCACAGTATACACTGGGTACACACAATAATAAAACCCTGTTATATATACTGGAGAGTATATCAGAGACTGTCCCAGTACACACTGGGTATACACAGTAAAAACGCTCTGTAATGTATACGGGAGAGTATATCAGAGACCGTCTCATCGAGATACATCAAGTCTACAGCACAGAAACAGGCCATTTGGCCCAACAGGTCCATGCTGGTGTTTATGCTCCACACGAGCCTCCTCCCTCCCTACTTCATCTCACCCTATCAGCATATCCTTCTATTCCTTTCTCCCTCATGTGTTTATCCAGCTTCCCCTTAAATGTATCTACACTATTCACCTCAACTACTCCTTGTGGGAGTGAGTTCCACATTCTCACCACTCTCTGGGTAAAGAAGTTTCTCCTGAATTCCCTATTGGATTTATTAGTGACTATCTTATATTTATGGCCCCTAATTCTGGTCTCACCCACAAGTGGAAATATTTTCTACCCTATCAAACCCTTTCATTATGTTAAAGACCTCTATCAGGTCACCCCTCAGCCTTCTCTTTTCTAGAGAAAAGAGCCCCAGCCTGTTTAATCTTTCCTGATAAGGATATCCTCTCAGTTCTGGTATCATCCTTGTGAATCTTTTTTGCACCTTCTCCAATGCCTGTATATCCTTTCGATAATATGGAGACCAGAACTGTGCACAATACTCCAGGTGTGGTCTAACCAAGATTTTATACAAGATCTCAGTACACACTGAGTACACACTCAGTAATAACACCCTGTAACATATACAGGAGAGTATATCAGAGACTGTCCCAGTCAACACCTTGTTATTATTTAATACTAGCTGATGAACTAGGTGCTGCCCACAGTGAGTCAATGATATCCCGACTATTACCAGGGACACTGACTCATCTCCACTGAGCTTGGTGCTGGAATTATTGGGAAGAGGCCACTGCCTGATAGTCCTGGGATGGGGTCCCAGCTCTGGAAGTAATGGGATGGTGTTTCAGGGTTTGGGAGTGCTGGATTGCGGTCCTGTATCTGGGCGGTGAGGACTGGGAGTAATGGGAGCTGATCGAAGGATGGAGGGACACTGTGGAGAGAGTACCTTAGAGAAGTGGGCCAGATCCCAGGGGCTAGGATCAGTGGCCCGGAGGTTCTGGGATTGGGGAAAGAGATCCCCGAGTCTGGGAGAACTGGGGGTAATCCTGGGATTGGTCAATAATGGGAAGGGGTCCTGGTGGTTCAGAAGTACAAAGAGGGAGCTCCAGAGGTTTATGAACACTTGGGAGCAGAATCCCAGGATCTGGGCATGGGGAGGGGATATTCCTGGAGAGGGAGGTTCCTACTCTCTAGGACTCCTGGGGAGGGGTCCTCCTGTCTAGGGCCCCTAGAGAGGGGGTTCCTCGTATCTAGGACCCCTGGGGGGAGGGTTCCTGGTCTCTAGGAGAATAACTTCAAACTGAGAAGAAGTCGACTCTCAATAAACAGTCATTGTTTTCCGTTCTACTTGTCAACACTCTGAAATCCTCACGGGATGAGGAAAGACACCCTCTCTCCTCAACTCAGCGACATCGACTGATACATGTTGGAACATCTGTAACTGCACCTGCTCCGAGAGCTTGGAAAAATACCCAGTTAAAGCCTCGGCTTTTGAAATAAGCTGATGCCTTGAGTAAAATCTTAATGAAGATATTAGCAGAAGTGAAAGATAATTCAAAGGGTAAATGTAACCATGTTTTTGTGAGATGGAATTTTTAACCTGTTTATTTCAGCTAAAATCTTATTTTGAGCATTAGAAAGTTCAGTTGCAGAGAAAAAATGGCAGAGGAAAGCTTTTTCAAAAAGTATTTTAAGAAATTTAGGTGATTAATTTTCTCCTTTCTCTTATTGGTTGGTTAATTCACAATTGGTTACTTTCATAAGTCTTTAGTAGTTTCTCATTGGTAGAACTTCTGACCCCATATCCGCTCCATCACCAAGATCGCCTATTTCCACCTCCGTAACATTGTCCGTCTCCACCCCTGCCTCAGCTCATCTGCTGCTGAAACCCTCATCCACTTGTTACCTCTAGAATGGACTATTCCAATGCTCTCCTGTCCGGCCTCCCATCTTCCACCCTCTATAAACTTGAGCTCATCTAAAACTCTGCTGCTGTATCCTAACTCGCACCAAGTCCCGTTCTCCCATCACCCTCTGTGCTCACTGACCTACATTGACTCCTGGTCTGGGAATGTCTCAATTTTCAAATTCTCATCCACATTTTCAAATCCCTCCATGGCCTCGACCCTCCCTATCTCTGTAACCTCCTCCAGCCCTTCAACCCTCCAAGATCTCTGCGTTCCTCCAATTCTGGCATCTTGTACATCCCCAATTTTAGGCGCTCCTCCATTGGCGGCCGTGCCTTCAGCTATCTAGGTCCGAAGCTCTGGAATTCCTCCCTAAACCTCGCCACCTCTCTCCTTTAAGACTCTTGAAATCTCCCTCTTTGGCCAATCCTTTTGGTCACCTGTCCTAAAGTCTCCTTCTTTTGCTTGGTGTCAATTTTTGTTTGATAACTCTCCTGTGAAGCACCCTGGGTCGTTTTACTATGTTAAAGATGCTATATAAATGCAAGTAGCCAATTTCCTCATTTTTAACTAGTACATTCCGGACCTCTCCAGTTCCAATTTGCTGCTGTCTTACTTTGAGCCAAATAAAGTGTGACAACAAGAAGGTGACAGAAGAAACATTACCATTACAGGAAGTGTGACGCAACAGGAAATGCGAGCAGATATAGATATCCAGACAGTGAGTTGGAGGAGATGCTATTTTATAACAGCAGGAGTCATTACACAATGTATCAATGATTATCAGAGCTAGTGAATGAAGACATTTAATACCACTTCTATTAAATGGCAGTCTGAGATTGGTCCTCCTGTTTCGGGGATTGAATCGCGTGGCCCAGATGGCGTTATAAAGAAAGCAAGTCTGACATTTCTACAGCACCTTTCACCACCTCAGGACATCCCAGAGTGCTTTACAGCCAATGAAGTGTGGTCACTGTTATAATGGGAGTGAGAGTGGGGGACAGGGTGTGAGAGGGAGTGAGAGTGGGGGACAGGGTGTGAGAGGGAGTGAGAGTGGGGGACAGGGTGTGAGAGGGAGTGAGAGTGGGGGACAGGGTGTGAGAGGGAGTGAGAGTGGGGGACAGGGTGTGAGAGGGAGTGAGAGTGGGGGACAGGGTGTGAGAGGGAGTGAGAGTGGGGGACAGGGTGTGAGAGGGAGTGAGAGTGGGGGACAGGGTGTGAGAGGGAGTGAGTGTACAGGACTGGGGTGTGATATAATGTTTGTGGAATGTGAGCAGCTGGATAAGTGGAGTTTATTTAAGAATGTGCTCCAATCGGGAAAGATGTGAAGTATATTTCTTTTTATTGATGGGACGATGAGTGGGTGAAAGGGGTCTGAGTGGAGACATCAGGTCCTCAGACTCTTCGATAAGTCCTCTTGAAGCCAGTGGCTCCAGTGGGGTGTGGTGTCTGCTCTGAGCTCGGTCCTGATCAGCAGTTAGATGTCTCGGGGGATGCCTGGGGGCAGGTGTTTGAGCAGTGGAGGAGGGAGGGAGGTAGTTGGTGCATCAGTAGAGTGAGCAGGTTGATGAGAGTGGAGACCCGTTGGATTAGCTGCTCACATCCGTTCTGCATGAAGTGCTGCAAACTAGTGAGGTCAATGTGGATCTGGCTGAACCCGTTCTGGATGTCTCTTCGTACGTCCTCCGGATCTGCTGATTCCAGCCGGGCCCCTACCCCTGCCCCTACCCCTGCCCCTGCCCCTACCCCTGCCCCTGCCCCTACCCCTGCCCCTGCCCCTGCCCCTGCCCCTGCCCCTGCCCCTGCCCCTACCCCTACCCCTACCCCTACCCCTACCCCTGCCCCTAGTTCTCTCTGGGTGTCTTGGGATTTCATGCAGTCAGCTCCTGATTGGTGGGGCTGATGGGCCTCTCTCTCTTCTTCCACCATCAACCTCTTTCTTTTGCGTGAAGGACCTGCAGAGGTTCCCGGCCACGATGCATCATCTGACCCACTTTCTCCTCCGTCTGTCGCAGGCTGTATCCTCGGTTTGCCGCTGGCCCCTTGCTCCACTGTCATGGGGTCGCGGTCTTGCTGGGTCCTTTCTACAATGCCTTCCAACACGGAGATGTCATCTGCGTGGACAGAAGAAGATGTGAGACCAGGATCGGACTGAATCTTATCAGATAAAAAGCTTCTCAACAGATGGTCAAACAGCACATGGAACTGATTGGGCCGAGCAGCGGGAATCATCCATGGAATAACAGGTGGTGTTTGGGTGGTGTGACTGCCAGATGTTGGCCTGATATCCTGGGGACTTTGATAATCTTGGAGGCTACAATTTGCTCCTCTTGCCAGTTGTCCCTGTGACTATTCACCTCCCTCAGCAGATTCAACAAGTTGCAAAGTGCCCGTGACGGTTCATATTGTACACGTCCCGTTAGTCACACGTCCCGTTAGTCACACGCCCTGTTAGTCACATGTCCCGTTAGTCACACGTCCCGTTAGTCACACGTCCTGTTAGTCACAATAAATGGGAGGATACTGAGAGGTGTAGAGGAAGTGAGGGACCTTGGAGATCCCTCAGATCCCTGAAGGTAGCAGGACAGGTAGATAAGGTGGTTAAGAAGGCATACGGGATAATTTCCTTTATTAGCCGAGGCATAGAATATAAGAGCAGGGAGGTTATGCTGGAACTGTATAAAATACTAGTTAGGCCACAGCTTGAGTACTGTGTACAGTTCTGGTCACCACATTACAGGAAGGATGTGATTGCACTAGAGAGGGTGCAAAGGAGATTTACGAGGATGTTGCCAGGACTGGAGAATTTTAGCTATGAGGAAAGATTGGACAGGCTGGGGTTGTTTTCTTTGGAACAAAGGAGGCTGAGGGGAGATTTAATTGAAGTATATAAAATTATGACGGGCCGAGATAGAGTGGATAGGGAGGATCTATTTCCCTTAGCGGAGGGTTCAGTGACCAGGGGGCATAGATTTAAAGTAATTGGTGGAAGGATTAGAGGGGAGCTGAAGAGAATTTTTTTCACTCGAGGGTGGTGTGGGTCTGGAACTCACTGCCTGAGAGGGTGGGAGAGGCAGAAACCCTCAACTCATTTAAAAAGTACCTGGATGTGCACCTGAAGAGCCATAACCTACAGGGCTACAGACCAAGTGCTGGAAAGTGGGATTAAGCTGGATAGCTCTTTTTCAGCTGGCACAGACACGATGGGCCGAATGGCCTCCTTCTGTGCTGTAAATGGCTATGATTCCTATGATCACATGTCCCATTAATCAGATGACCTGTTAATCACATGATGTTAAGTACATTGAAAGAAAGAACTTGCATTTATACAGTGCCTCTCAGGGTGTCCCAAAGCAGTTCACAGCCAATGAAACACTTTTGAATTGTAGTCACTGTTGTAATGTACGAAATGTGGCAGTCAATTTGCGCACAGCAAGATCCCACAAACAGCAATGAGATAAATGACCGGATCATTTGTTTTATTGATGTTAGTTGAAGAATAAATATTGACCAGGATACTGGGGAGAACTCCCCTGCTTTGCTTCCAGTAGTGGCCGTGGGATCTTTTACGACCACTAGGGAGGGTAGACGGGGCCTCGGTTTAACGTCTCATCTGAAAGACGGCACCTCTGACTGTGCTGCACTCCCTCGGTACTGCATGGGAGTGTCAGCCTGGATTATGGGATCAAGTCTCTTATTCACCCTGCACATTATACGCCGTTATACGCCCGCCCGTTATACACCCGCCCGTTATACACCCGCCCGTTATACGCCCGCCCGTTATACACCCGCCCGTTATACACACCGCCCGTTATACACCCGCCCGTTATACACACCGCCCGTTATACACCCGCCCGTTATACACCCGCCCGTTATAAACCTGCCCGTTATACACCCGCCCGTTATACACACCGCCCGTTATACACACCGCCCGTTATACACCCGCACATTATACACCCGCCCGTTATACACTCGCCCGTTATATACACTCGCCCGTTATATACCCCACCCGTTATACACTCGCCCGTTATATACCCCGCCCACTATACACTCGCCCGTTATATAACCACGCCCGTTATATAACCACGCCCGTTATATACACTCGCCCGTTATATACACTCGCCCACTATACACTCGCCCGTTATATACACTCGCCCATTATACACTCGCCCGTTATATAACCACGCCCGTTATATAAACACGCCCGTTATACACCCGCCCGTTATATACCCCGCCCACTATACACCTGCTAGATCTTTTCCAATGCTTTCATGATCCGTTCTATCCGTATGGTTTGAGATTCCCGTCACAATCCTCACTGTGAGATTCCCATCCTCTGGAAGTCTGCAGACTCCTCATTATCCCCCATTGACCTTCCATTCTGACATATTCAGATCACCTTTCACAACTAACCATTCAGTCAATGATTTAACAATAAATCAATAATTGTCCCAATCTGTTCTATCTGGTGGATAACAGCGATTTACAGGGTGCCTGCAGGACAAGTGATGTGTGGAGCAGTGGTCAGAGGCAGCTGGTGAAGCATTCTTGTGCGATGCTGTTCCTGGTGTACTTACAGTGCGACAGCTGCTGATTGGCCTTGTGGATCAGGGGAGGTGGGTAGTCCTTGTGTGGTGTAGCCGTCAGTGTGCACTGACATGGTGGTTCACTATCTGTGATTCACAAGCACAGTGTTAACACAAGCACACCTTCCTGGCTCCGATTATTAATGTTGTGGCTAATTTTACAGGATCATAATGTTGATAAAGAGTACGATTGCCAGTCATGTGACCCAGTGGCACAATTCATGGGTGTGAGGTCACTGGGGTAAAGTGACACATTTCCTTGGGTTTGATAAAAATGGATCTGACCAACACGCACATTATGAAGCCTCGCCCCTTTAATGGTCATCGACCCAGAGATTTCACCGACAGAGTCTGTCTGGGCCGGTGGGGGATTGCTCTGTTCACTGTTTAGTACTAGTCATGAATAAATCACGGGTAGGGGCCACTAGTTTAATGGTTAAGAATGAACCCCTGGATCTAAATCCCATTAAAATGGAATACAGGGACTAGTAATGCACAGTCTTCATAGTCAGACTTCCCCTTTAAAGGGGGCCCTGATAATAAAACCCCTGGTTTTAAATGGCTTGTAATCGGTGGAGTTGAGTCTTTGGCTCTGGGGTAGTATTCCTGCCTCCGAGTCAGGTGAAGGGTTCAAATCCCTCTCCACAGTCCCGGCAAGTGGAAGCCGGATTGCAGCTCTAAATACGGGGCTGATGTACAGCAGGGATTATTCGTGTCTGGATGACCCCCCAGCGTTAAGGGTAGGTGGGCTCTTTAGCCTTGGTTGTTGCCCACTCAGGAGAAGGTACTCCGAAGATAAAAACCACGAGGAAGGCAATGGGAAACCACCTCAGCTCCTCTTCCCTGGTGAGTGGCTCAAGAATCTCGTGTGAGACAAGAATTAGGAGCTGCCCCCGAGGGCAGAATGAGGAAATACCTTTAGACCCCCAACTCGCCTCTCTCTCCAGGAGGTCCTGGTTTAAATTGGACCTCCTCCTTATGCACCAGTCTGGTATCTCACCCCTGTGACCATATCTGGTCTGTTGTTCCTACATGACACTGAGTGTCAGGAGGCTATTGCACAGCAGGGTGCATCGCAGCCTGGCCTCATCTCATGCCAAGAGCTGTGGGGGTCCCTGGATAGTGAGCTAGTCCAGGACCCCCTGGAGCCTGGCCTATTGTGAGGGGCCAGCGAGACCCCCATTAAGAGGAGGCCTGGTGTTTGACTCTACACATGTTGCGAGGGCTGTGATACTCACACTGCATGAAGGCCTGACACACTGTCTGCTCAGCGCGGCCTGGAGTGCACTGGGTGGGTAATTCCATCAGCGGCCAGGAGGCTTCCATCTCATCCTCTGAGGAAAGTGGGGAGAGAAGGCAGCCATTACAAACACAGTTCATGCCCAATACCCAACCTGTGCCCAATACCCAACCTGTGCCCAATACGCAACCTGTGCACAATACCCAACCTGTGCCCAATACACAACCCGTGCCCAATACGCAACCCGTGCCAAATACGCAACTCGTGCCCAATACACAGCCCGTGCCCAATACGCAACCCGTGCCCAATACCCAACCTGTGCCCAATACACAACCCGTGCCCAATACACAACACGTGTCCAATACACAGCCCGTGCCCAATACACAGCCCGTGCCCAATACGCAACCCGTGCCCAATACACAGCCCGTGCCCAATACACAGCCCGTGCCCAATACACAGCCCATGCTCCCTGTGTGGTGTACCTGCGATGGATCCATTCCCCACACTGTGGGAGATGCTTTTCACCAGCTGGTTTTTCACCAGGTTTGAAAGTTCTGTGACTGTGCTGCTCAGATTCGTCAGTTTCACGTCCACCGTTAGCTGCGGGCGAGGCACAATCTGGGCTGTTGTGTCGATCCTCACACTGTGATATTCCTAGACAGAGACAGACAGACATTGCTGTGATTTTTAAAAAAAAATTTTTTATTATTCGTTCACGGGATGTGGGCGTCGCTGGCGAGGCCGGCATTTATTGCCCATCCCTAATTGCTCTTGAGAAGGTGGTGGTGAGCCGCCTTCTTGAACCGCTGCAGTCCGTGTGGTGAAGGTTCTCCCACAGTGCTGTTAGGAAGGGAGTTCCAGGATTTTGACCCAGCGACAATGAAGGAACGGCGATATATTTCCAAGTCGGGATGGTGTGTGACTTGGAGGGGAACGTGCAGGTGGTGTTGTTCCCATGTGCCTGCTGCTCTTGTCCTTCTAGGTGGTAGAGGTCACGGGTTTGGGAGGTGCTGTCGAAGAAGCCTTGGCGAGTTGCTGCAGTGCATCCTGTGGATGGTACACACTGCAGCCACAGTGCGCCGGTGGTGAAGGGAGTGAATGTTTAGGGTGGTGGATGGGGTGCCAATCAAGCGGGCTGCTTTATCTTGGATGGTGTCGAGCTTCTTGAGTGTTGTTGGAGCTGCACTCATCCAGGCAAGTGGAGAGTATTCCATCACACTCCTGACTTGTGCCTTGTAGATGGTGGAAAGGCTTTGGGGAGTCAGGAGGTGAGTCACTCGCCACAGAATACCCAGCCTCTGACCTGCTCTCGTAGCCACGGTATTTATATGGCTGGTCCAGTTAAGTTTCTGGTCAATGGTGACCCCCAGGATGTTGATGGTGGGGGATTCGGCGATGGTAATGCCGTTGAATGTCAAGGGGAGGTGGTTAGACTCTCTCTTGTTGGAGATGGTCATTGCCTGGTACTTATCTGGCGCGAATGCTACTTGCCACTTATGAGCCCAAGCCTGGATGTTGTCCAGGTCTTGCTGCATGCAGGCTCGGACTGCTTCATTGTCTGAGCGTTTGCGAATGGAACTGAACACTGTGCAGTCATCAGCCAACATCCCCATTTCTGACCTTATGATGGAGGGAAGGTCATTGATGAAGCAGCTGAAGATGGTTGGGCCTAGACAGACAGACAGACATTGCTGTGATTTTCATAGACAGACAGACAGACATTGCTGTGATTTTCAGGGACAGACAGACAGACATTGCTGTGATTTTCCTTTCTAGTCTAACTCACAGACAATCCTAGTGCAAAAATAAAAAATCCCGCTGCACTCGCTGACCGACAATGACTGCCTGTCCACCAACAACTCGTATTTAAAATTCCCATCCTCGTGATCAAATCCGTCTATGGCCTCGCCCCTCCCTATCTCAGCAACCCTCTCCCGCCCTATAACCCTCCGAGATCTCTGCGCTCCCCACAGTCACAGGCTCAGATCCCAATGGACAGTCCCCATTGGACAGACCACAATGGACAGTCCCCAATGGACAGATCCCAATGGACAGTCCCCAATGGACAGACCACAATGGACAGTCCCCAATGGACAGACCACAATGGACAGACCACAATGGTCAGTCCACAATGGACAGTCCCCATTGGACAGTCCCCAATGTACAGACCACAATGGACAGTCCCCATTGGACAGTCCCCAATGGACAGTCCCCAATGGACAGTCCCCAATGGACAGACCACAATGGACAGACCGCAATGAAAGACCACAATGGACAGTCCCCAATGGACAGACCACAATGGACAGACCACAATGGACAGTCCCCAATGGACAGACCACAATGGACAGACCGCAATGAAAGACCACAATGGTCAGACCACAATGGACAGACCGCAATGAAAGACCACAATGGACAGTCCCCAATGGACAGACCACAATGGACAGACCGCAATGAAAGACCACAATGGACAGTCCCCAATGGACAGACCACAATGGACAGACCACAATGGACAGACCACAATGGTCAGTCCCCAATGGACAGGCCACAATGGACAGACCACAATGGACAGACCACAATGGACAGTCCCCAATGGACAGGCCACAATGGACAGACCACAATGGTCAGTCCCCAATGGACAGACCACAATGGACAGTCCCCATTGGACAGTCCCCAATGGTCAGTCCCCAATGGACAGACCACAATGGACATCCCCAGTGGACAGTCCCCAGTGGACAGACCCCAGTGGACAGTCCCCAATGGACAGACCACAATGGACAGACCACAATGGACAGACCACAATGGACAGTCCCCAATGGACAGTCCCCAATGGACAATCCCCAATGGACAGTCCCCAATGGACAGACCACAGTGGACAGTCCCCAATGGACAGACCACAGTGGACAGACCACAATGGACAGTCCCCAATGGACAGTCCGCAGTGGACAGTCCCCAATGGACAGACCACAATGGACAGTCCCCAATGGACAGTCCCCAATGGACAGTCCCCAATGGACAGACCACAATGGACAGTCCCCAGTGGACAGTCCCCAGTGGACAGACCCCAGTGGACAGTCCCCAATGGACAGTCCCCAATGGACAGACCACAATGGACAGACCACAATGGACAGACCACAATGGACAGTCCCCAATGGACAGACCACAGTGGACAGTCCCCAATGGACAGACCACAATGGACAGTCCCCAATGGACAGTCCGCAGTGGACAGTCCCCAATGGACAGACCACAATGGACAGTCCCCAATGGACAGACCACAATGGACAGTCCCCAATGGACAGACCACAATGGACAGTCCCCAATGGACAGTCCCCAATGGACAGTCCCCAATGGACAGACCACAATGGACAGTCCCCAATGGACAGACCACAATGGACAGTCCCCAATGGACAGACCACAATGGACAGTCCCCAATGGACAGTCCCCAATGGACAGACCACAATGGACAGTCCGCAATGGACAGACCACAGTGGACAGTCCCCAATGGACAGACCACAATGGACAGACCACAATGGACAGACCACAATGGTCAGTCCCCAATGGACAGGCCACAATGGACAGACCACAATGGACAGACCACAATGGACAGTCCCCAATGGACAGGCCACAATGGACAGACCACAATGGTCAGTCCCCAATGGACAGACCACAATGGACAGTCCCCATTGGACAGTCCCCAATGGTCAGTCCCCAATGGACAGACCACAATGGACATCCCCAGTGGACAGTCCCCAGTGGACAGACCCCAGTGGACAGTCCCCAATGGACAGACCACAATGGACAGACCACAATGGACAGACCACAATGGACAGTCCCCAATGGACAGTCCCCAATGGACAATCCCCAATGGACAGTCCCCAATGGACAGACCACAGTGGACAGTCCCCAATGGACAGACCACAGTGGACAGACCACAATGGACAGTCCCCAATGGACAGTCCGCAGTGGACAGTCCCCAATGGACAGACCACAATGGACAGTCCCCAATGGACAGTCCCCAATGGACAGTCCCCAATGGACAGACCACAATGGACAGTCCCCAGTGGACAGTCCCCAGTGGACAGACCCCAGTGGACAGTCCCCAATGGACAGTCCCCAATGGACAGACCACAATGGACAGACCACAATGGACAGACCACAATGGACAGTCCCCAATGGACAGACCACAGTGGACAGTCCCCAATGGACAGACCACAATGGACAGTCCCCAATGGACAGTCCGCAGTGGACAGTCCCCAATGGACAGACCACAATGGACAGTCCCCAATGGACAGACCACAATGGACAGTCCCCAATGGACAGACCACAATGGACAGTCCCCAATGGACAGTCCCCAATGGACAGTCCCCAATGGACAGACCACAATGGACAGTCCCCAATGGACAGACCACAATGGACAGTCCCCAATGGACAGACCACAATGGACAGTCCCCAATGGACAGTCCCCAATGGACAGACCACAATGGACAGTCCGCAATGGACAGACCACAGTGGACAGTCCCCAATGGACAGTCCCCAATGGACAGACCACAATGGACAGTCCCCAATGGACAGACCACAATGGACAGACCACAATGGACAGTCCCCAATGGACAGACCCCAATGGACAGTCCCCAATGGACAGACCACAGTGGACAGTCCCCAATGGACAGTCCGCAGTGGACAGTCCCCAATGGACAGACCACAATGGACAGTCCCCAATGGACAGACCACAATGGACAGTCCCCAATGGACAGACCACAATGGACAGTCCCCAATGGACAGTCCCCAATGGACAGACCACAATGGACAGACCACAGTGGACAGTCCACAATGGACAGTCGCCAATGGACAGTCCCAGGCTCAGACCCATTTCTGTTCTGACCGCAGTCGGTGAGAAGTCTGAGGTACAACTGGTGACCAATCAGTGACCAGCGCTGTCTGGTAGGCAATGATAGGGACCCTTGAGGAGGGATGGGCAGAGCGAAGGGATGGGCAGAGCGAAGGGATGGGCAGAGCGAAGGGATGGGCAGAGCGAAGGGATGGGCAGAGCGAAGGGATGGGCAGAGCGAAGGGTTTCAGTGTGCCCTCTACCTGTATGAGCGAAGGTTTCAGTGTGCCCTCTACCTGTATGAGTGAAGGTTTCAGTGTGCCCTCTACCTGTATGAGTGAAGGTTTTCAGTGTTCCCTCTACCTGTATGAGCGAAGGTTTCAGTGTGCCCTCTACCTGTATGAGCTGGAAGCTGTCGCTGATCTGGGAGATATCTTCGAGCTGTTGTTTTTCCCGGTTGAGCTCCGTGCACTTGTGTTCCATTTGACTCAGGACCCTGTCGGCCTGGGTCAGTCCTGCTCGCTGCTCTGCATTGATCCTGTCCAACACGTCCCTCTGGGCCTGTTCTACGCTCTCTAGCAGCTCCGCGAACTTGTGCAGAATATCAGACTTCAGCCTCCCATGAAACTCCTGATGGACACAGGGTTAAAGGTCACTGATACAGTTAGACACAGGGCTAAAGATCACCAATATAGTTTGACACTGGTTTAAAGGTCACCGATATACAGTTAGAAGCAGAGTTATAGGTCGTTGACATACAGTCTGAAACAGGGTTAAATGTTACTGATTTATAGTCAGAGTTCATTTCTAGAGGGGTAGAATTGAAAAGCAGAGAAGTTATGTTAAACTTGTATAGAACCTTGGTTGGACCACACTCGGAGTATTGTGAACAGTTCTGGTCTCCATATTATAGAAAGGATATAGAGGCATTGGAGAAGGTGCAAAAAAGATTCACAAGGATGGTCCCAGAACTGAGAGGATATCCTTATCAGGAAAGGCTGAACAGGCTGGGGCTCTTTTCTCTAGAAAAGAGAAGACTGAGGGCTGACCAAATCTTTAAGATTATAAAAGGGTTTGATAGATGCAGAGATGATGTTTCCACTTGTGGGGAGACCAGAACTCGGGGTCATAAATATAAGATAGTCACTAATAAATCCAATAGGGAATTCAGGAGAAACTTCTTTACCCAGAGAGTGGTGAGAATGTGGAACTCACTCCCACAAGGAGTGGTTGAGGTGAATAGTGTAGATACATTTAAGGGGAAGCTCGATAAACACATGAGGGAGAAAGGAATAGAAGGACATGCTGATAGGGTGAGATGAAGAGGGGAGGGAGGAGGCTCGTGTGGAGCATAAATGCCGGCATAGACCAGATGGGCCGAATGGCCTGTTTCTGTGCCATAGACTCGATGTAACTCGATGTAACTGGGTTAGAGATTACTGATCTACAATAACACTCACCACTTCCTCCTCTCCCCCACTCTTTGCTGGGTACTGATTGTGGCCAATTGGCAGTGAGTGTTGGGAGGCTATTCCACCGTGAGAGTATCAGAGACAGGCCTGATTCTATCTTCCCCCATTGTGGGTGACTGGAGTGTGGTCGTGATTGGGACTGGGATTGGGATCGGGACAGTGATCAGGATCAGGTTTGGGATCAGAATCGGGACTGGGATCGGGACTGGGATCATGATCAGGATCAGGTTCAGGATTGGGACTGGGATTGGGACCTGGATCAGGGTCGTGATCAGGATCGGGATCAGGACCGGGCTCAGGATTGGGATCAGGACCGGGCTCAGGATCAGGATCAGGATCAGGACTGGGACCGGGACCGGGGCCGGGGCTGGGACCAGGATAAGGATCAGAACTGGGACTGGTACCGGGATCAGGACTGGAATCAGGACTGGGATCAGGATCAGGACCCGGGGGCGCTGAGCACAATCCAGAACCACTGTCCCAGTCGGTGTAAGCTGGGATCGCAGGCCGGCAGGGAGACATTGTTCCAGTCTGAGACTTGCTGCATGTTCATGGAGTGGGAGCCTCTCCTGGTTTTGGTTGGGGGGAGTGCGGGATTGCCCTGTGGACTCCGGGCAGTAGTAGTTTCCCTGTTGAACAGGATGTTAATCACTTGATTTATGAACTGCAGATCGATTTATCTGACAAACGTCCCCTGCAATGGCCTGGAAGGATCCAGAAAAGCTTCCTATCATTGAGACCTGCAGAGCAAACCGAGGGTCTGTGGTGTTGACCGTCGGTCAGGCTGCAGCAGACGGTGCAGCTTGGTCACTGTGTCCGCAGGGGACTTGGACCAGTCTTGTCAAGTGGGAGTGCCCCTGGTCTGTACACACGGCCCCTGGGTAGAGACGGGTGTGCAGGCACGGCCTGAGGTCTCGTTAACCCCCTCCTCTCCCCTCCTCACCAATGGTGCCCTATCATGAAGCAGTTCTCCTTGCCCAGAACCTGGAGCAGTCTGGGAGTTAACACAGCCAATCCCAGTCTCCCTCCCCCCACCCCCGTACCCCCCAGGTTGATGGGCACAGCCAATCCCAGTCCCAGTCCCAGTCACCCTCCCGCCCCCCCAAGATGGGCACAATACCGGGGATATGACCAGTACACGGGGCCTGGGATTCCAGGGGCCACAATTACCCGGCCTTGGGGGGTCCCACTTCATCCTGCGGCCGAGCATCGAACCAATGACATTTCGGGGCCTCGCCGTTCGAATAGGCGGCCAGTCAACAAGAGGTGAATTTGAAAACGACCCAGTTTTAAAGGCCCGGCCTAGCCTGCCCAGGATGTTTGGGCGAGGCGATCACACCAAGCAAATTATTTGGCTAAATCGCATATTAAAATGAGGCCTGCACAGACCAGTAGCACAGCCTGACCAAACCGGTCAATAACGCCCATTGGAAAGCCCTGCATCCAGTGTCAAGCACCTGACCCATCACCAGAATGGATACTGTGGAGCCATTAGGGTCGAGCTACATCGTATTAACGAGCGACTTAATACCTACATCAAACAGCTCCATGCTGTGCCTCAGTTTCCCTATTTCTCCCAGCATGATCTGTGTGTTTCTCTCTAATTCACCTTCTCGTTCCTCAATGTGGTTCTGTATTGACAACAAAGGAAGCTTTAGGAGTATGTGTGGAGTTGAGAGCTCAGACAGGGGAAGGAAACAGAAGGCATTGTTATTCACTTGCTACCTTCTGTATCCCACTGTTACTCTGTACCCTCTATACCCCCTCTTACTCACTCTGTACCCTCTGTATCCCATTGTTATTCATTCACTACCCTCTATATCCCACTGTTACTCTGTACCCTCGATACCCCCTCTTACTCACTCTGTACCCTCTGTATCCCATTGTTATTCACTCTCTACCCTCGATATCCCACTGTTACTCTGTACCCTCTATACCCCCTCTTACTCACTCTGTACCCTCTGTATCCCATTGTTATTCACTCTCTACCCTCGATATCCCACTGTTACTCTGTACCCTCGATACCCCCTCTTACTCACTCTGTACCCTCTGTATCCCATTGTTATTCACTCTCTACCCTCGATATCCCACTGTTACTCTGTACCCTCTATACCCCCTCTTACTCACTCTGTACCCTCTGTATCCCATTGTTATTCATTCACTACCCTCTATATCCCACTATTACCCACTCTGTACATAAGAACATAAAAACATAAGAAATACGAGCAGGAGTAGGACATAAGGCCCCTCGAGCCTGCTCCACCATCAATCAGATCATAGAATCATAGAAAGGTTACAGCATAGAAGGAGGCCATTCAGCCCATCGAGTCCGTGCCGACTCTATGCAAGAGTAATCCAGCTAGTCCCACTTCCCTGCCCTATCTCCATAGCCCTGCAAATTTTTTCCTTTCAAGTACTTATCCAGTTCCCTTTTGAAGGCCATGATTGAATCTGTCTCCACCACCCCCTCGGGCAGTGCATTCCAGATCCTAACCACTCGCTGTGTAAAAAAGTTTTTCCTCATGTCACCTTTGGTTCTTTTGCCAATCACCTTAAATCTATGCCCTCTGGTTCTTGACCCTTCCGCCAATGGGGACAGATTCTCTCTATCTACTCTGTCTAGACCCTTCATGATTTTGAATACTTCTATCAAATCTCCTCTCAACCTTCTCTGTTCCAAGGAGAACAACCCCAGCTTCTCCAGTCTATCCACGTAACTGAAGTCCCTCATCCCTGGAATCATTCTAGTAAATCTCTTCTGCACCCTCTCTAAGGCCTTCACATCTTTCCTGAAGTGCGGTGCCCAGAACTGGACACAATACTCCAGTTGTGGCCGAACCAGTGTTTTATAAAGGTTCATCATGACTTCCATACTTTTGTACTCTCCGACTCTATTTATAAAGCCCAGGATCCCGTATGCTTTTTTAACCACTTTCTCAACCTGCCCTGCCACCTTCAATGATTTGTGTACATATACCCCCAGATCTCTCTATTCCTGTACCCCTTTTAGAGTTGTGTCCTCTAGTTTATATTGCCTCTCTTCGTTCTTCCTACCAAAATGAATCTCTTCACACTTTTCTGTGTTAAATTTCATCTGGCACGTGTCCGCCCATTCCACCAGCCTGTCTATATCCTCTTGAAGTCTATCACTATCCTCCTCACTGTTCACTACCCTTCCAAGTTTTGTGTCATTTGCAAATTTGGAAATTGTGCCCTGTACACCCAAGTCCAAGTCATTAATATATATCAAGAAAAGCAGTGGTCCCAGCACTGACCCCTGGGGAACACCACTGTACACCTCCCTCCAGTCCGAAAAACAACTGTTCACCACTACTCTCTGTTTCCTGTCCTTTAGCCAATTCTGTATCCATGTTGCTACTGATCCTTTTATTCCATGGGCTTCAATCTTGATGATAAGCCTATTATGCGGCACTTTATCAAACACCTTTTGAAAGTCCACATACACCACATCAACCACATTGCCCTCATCGACCCTCTCTGTTACCTCATCAAAAATCTCTATCAGGTTAGTTAAACATGATTTGCCTTTAACAAATCCGTGCTGGCTTTCCCTAATCAATCCACACTCGTCCAAGTGACTGTTAATTCTGTCCCGGATTATTGTTTCTAAAAGTTTCCCCACCACTGAGGTTAAACTGACTGGCCTGTAGTTGCTGGGTTTATCCTTACACCCTTTTTTGAACAAGGGCGTAACATCATGGCTGATCTTTGACCTCAACTCCACTTTTCCGCCTGATCCCCATATCTCTTGAATCCCTTATTGTCCAAATATCCATTGATCTCAGTCTTGAATATATTCAACGACTCAGCATCCACAGCCCTCTGGGGTAGAGAATTCCAAAGATTCACAATCCTCTGAGTGAAGAAATTCCTCCTCATCTCAGTCCTAAATGGCCGACCCCTTATCCTGAGACTATGCCCCCTAGTTCTAGGCTCTCCAGCCAGGGGAAACAGCCTCTCAGCATCTACCCTGTCAAGCCCCCTCAGAATCTAATATGTTTCAATGAGATCACCTCTCATTCTTCTAAACTCCAGAGAGTATAGGCCCATTCTATTCAACCTCTCTTCACAGGACAACCCTCTCATCCCAGGAATTAATCTAGTGAACCTTCGTTGCACCGTCTCTAAGGCAAGTATATCCTTCCTTAGATAAGGAGACCAAAACTGTACATAGTACTCCAGGTGAGGTCTCACCAAAGCCCTGTACAATTGCAGAAAATTGTTACTCTTATACTCCAACCCCCTTGCAATAAAGGCTACCATTTGCCTTCCTAATTGCTTGCTATACCTGCATGTTAACATGTAAACTTTCTGTGATTCTGTGACACCCAAATCTCTCTGAACACCAACATTTCTTAGTCTCTCGCCTTTTAAAAAATATTCTGTTTTTCTATTCTTCCTACCAAAGTGAATAACCTCACATTTCCCCACATTATACTCCACCTGCCACCTTCTTGCCCACTCACTTAACCTGTCTATATCCCTTTGCAGACTCTTTGTGTCCTCCTCACAGCTTACTTTCCCACCTAGCTTTGTATCACCAGCAAACTTGGATACATTACACTCGGTCCCTTCATCTAAGTCATTAATATAGATTGTAAATAGCTGAGGCCCAAGCACTGATCCTTGCGGCACCCCACTAGTTACAGCCTGCCAACCTGAGAATGACCCGTTTATCCCTACTCTCTGTCCATTGGCCAATCCCCAATGTATCCTCTATATCCCACTATTATTCACTCCGTACCCTCTCTCTCCCCGGTGATGCCGTGTGCCGTACCTTGATCTCAGTGACCTCCTCCTCCACAGTGACGGTCTCGTGGTCACGATGTCCTTTGATGGCGCACACGCTGCACAGGCAGGATTGGTTGGTGCGGCAGAAAAACTCGAGGGGCCGGCCGTGCGTGGTGCACCTCCTCTTCTCAAAGTCCCTGACCAGGTCATCGAGACGGTGATGCCGGAAAACCGCGTCCTCGTAGTGAGAGCGCAGGTGGAGTTCGCAGAACGAGGCCATGCAGGCCACGCACGACTTGGTGGCCTTGAGCTTGGTGTCGGTGCAGAAATCACAGGGGACCTCCCCGGGCTCAGCCGGGTGATCGGGACTGCTCTCCTCGCCCGACCTCAGCAGGTTCTCCACGATCTTACACAGGACAATGTTCTTAGACAAGAGGGGCCGGGGGCAGAAATCCTGCCGACACTCTGGACACTTGCAGGAGTCCGAGTCTGAGTCCTCGTCCCAGCAGCTGCTGATGCAATCCATGCAGAAGTTGTGACCACACGGGATGGTGACCGGATTCTTGAACATCTCCAGGCAGACCGGGCACGACAGGCTCTCCTCCGCAAGCAGTGCATTGTGGGTACTCATGGCGGTCTGAAGGAACCAAAACGAAGACATGTCTGAATAACACCCAACATGGAGGGAGCAACGAGCATATCTACAGCACCTTTCACCACCTCGGGACGTCCCAAACCACCTCACAGCCAATGAAGCACTTTTGAAGTGTAGTCACTGCTGTAATGAAGGAAACGCGGCAGCCAATTTGCGCACAGCAAGATCCCACAAACACCAGTGTGATAATGACCAGATAATCTGTTTTAGTGCTGTTGATTGAGGGATAAATATTGGCCCCAGGACACCTCCCCTGCTCTTCTTCAAAGTAATGCCATGGGATCTTTTACATCAACCTGAGAGGGCAGGTGGAGCCTCGGTTTAACATCTCATCCGATAGACGGCCCCTCAGGCAGTGTAGCACTCCCTCAGTGCTGCGCTGCATTTTGTGCTCAAGTCCACGGAATGGGATTTGAACTCACGACCTTCTGACTCAGAGGCAAGAGAGTTACCACTGGGCCATGATGGCCATCACTGGCTCAGAGGTCAAATCAGCTGTGAATCTGCTCCCTGCGGGTCAGAGCTGTCCCCCCCCGGCTTGCGGGATCTTGCTGTGTGCAAAATGGCTTGTCACATTTTCTGAAATCGCAACAGCAATGGAACCACAAAACAATTCCTTGTGGACAAAGTTTGAGAACCCATGGTAACAGGTACCAGTAATTCAGGTCAGGTCCTTCACATTGAGGTGATGCAGGAAAGGCTGGGATTGGATTGTTCCATTTTTGGGGGCCCACTCCCCCAAATCAGGGCTCTCATTCAGTCCCATCTCTCTGGGCTCTGATCCTCTATAACTCGGGTTGCCAACTCTGGTTGAATGTATTCCTGGAGGTTGCATCACATGACTTCCTGCCTCAATCAGCCCGCCCCCACACTCCTGCTATTGGTCCATCCTCCTGGCGCACTGCATTCCCACGGCCAATTGGAAAGTGAACAAACTCTTTGTTACCCAATTGGATTAATCTTGACTCAGTCAAACAGCCTTTTTGCCCCATCTCCAATATTTTTACAACTAATGAATAAAAATGTTCGAAGGGAAAAAACACAATTTTGTTTACTGCCCCTTTGATTTCCCTCCCGGGTGCTGCTTGTAGCAGTGACCTGGAGACTAATCTTCAATTCCTGGAGACTCCAGGACAATCCTGGAGGGTTGGCAACCCCCTCCCTATAACATCCCCCAAACCCCAGAAGCTGCTCAGGCCCAGGTCCAGGCCCAACTCCTTACTCACCACCGATTGGTCACTCCAGCCACAGTTTCTCAGTTGAGACACGGTGAAATCAGACAGTAAATACAGGAATGAGGATTTGATGAAAGGGGTAGAAGCCTGGGGTACAGGCTGGGGGTCGAGGCCCGGGGTACAGGCTGCGGGGGTCGAGGCCTGGGGTACAGGCTGGGGGTCGAGGCCTGGGGTACAGGCTGGGGGTCGAGGCCCGGGGTACAGGCTGCGGGTCGAGGCCTGGGGTACAGGCTGGGGGTCGAGGCCCGGGGTACAGGCTGCGGGGGTCGAGGCCTGGGGAACAGGCTGGGGGTCGAGGCCTGGGGTACAGGCTGGGGGTCGAGGCCTGGGGTACAGGCTGGGGGTCGAGGCCTGGGGTACAGGCTGGGGGTCGAGGCCTGGGGAACAGGCTGGGGGTCGAGGCCTGGGGTACAGGCTGGGGGTCGAGGCCTGGGGTACAGGCTGGGGGTCGAGGCCTGGGAACAGGCTGCGGGTCGAGGCCTGGGGTACAGGCTGCGGGTCGAGGCCCGGGGTACAGGCTGAGGGTCGAGGCCCGGGGTACAGGCTGGGGGTCGAGGCCTGGGGTACAGGCTGCGGGTCGAGGCCCGGGGTACAGGCTGGGGGTCGAGGCCTGGGGTACAGGCTGGGGGTCGAGGCCTGGGGTACAGGCTGGGGGTCGAGGCCTGGGGTACAGGCTGGGGGTCGAGGCCCGGGGTACAGGCTGGGGGTCGAGGCCCGGGGTACAGGCTGCGGGTCGAGGCCCGGGGTACAGGCTGCGGGTCGAGGCCCGGGGTACAGGCTGGGGGTCGAGGCCTGGGGTACAGGCTGGGGGTCGAGGCCTGGGGTACAGGCTGGGGGTCGAGGCCTGGGGTACAGGCTGGGGGTCGAGGCCCGGGGTACAGGCTGGGGGTCGAGGCCCGGGGTACAGGCTGGGGGTCGAGGCCCGGGGTACAGGCTGGGGGTCGAGGCCCGGGGTACAGGCTGGGGGTCGAGGCCCAGGGTACAGGCTGGGGGTCGAGGCCTGGGGTACAGGCTGCGGGGGTGGGGTGAGGGACGGGATTGTGATCTCAGCTGTGACTTCATCCCAACAGTGATGTCACCTCTGGGTGTGTTTGATTGGTGTAGCTGTCGCTGATGTCACAGTGACATCATACCAGTATGCCTCTCCCATTGGACTTGCTGTTGGTCCTGTCTTTGTGACATCACAACAAAGGTGAAAGTTCTTCAGGTCAAACAAGGTCACAGTTGAAATGACCACATGTGACCTCATGATTCTGGACCTGATGAATCAAGTAAAGTCCAGAAGGGAGATGGATTTTAATAACCAGAACTGGGCCTGGGCCTGGGACTGGGGTCTGGGACTGGGGTCTGGGCCTGGGCCTGGGACTGGGACTGGGACTGGGGTCTGGGACTGGGTCTGGGACTGGGGACTGGGGACTGGGGTCTGGGACTGGGCCTGGGACGGCCTGGACTGGGGTCTGGGGTCTGGGCCTGGGGTCTGGGACTGGGACTGGGACTGGGGTCTGGGCCTGGGACTGGGACTGGGGTCTGGGACTGGGGACAGTGGCTTGGACCTGAGACTGAGACTGAGAGTGGGACTTGGGGCTGGGGACTGAGACTGGGAGTGGGACCTTTTGGGTCCTAGTTTGGCTTCTACAGTTTTGCAGACAGGAATTTTTTGGAAGAGTCCTTGCAATCCAGATCTAATAGAACAACCCAGTGGGAGTGAACCCATCGTCACAAAACATCATCGATCGATCACCTGACCTGTGAATTGATTCCTGGGATGGCAGGATTGACGTATGAGGAGAGACTGGGTCGACTGGGCCTATATTCACTAGAGTTTGGAAGAATGAGAGGTGATCTCACCGAAACATATAAAATTCTAACAGGACTAAACAGACTAGATGCAGGGAGGATGTTCCCGATGGCTGGGGAGTCCAGAACCAGGGGTCACAGTCTCAGGATACGGGGTATGCCATTTAGAACCGAGATGAGGAGAAATTTCTTCACTCAGAGGGTGGTGAACCTGTGGAATTCTCTACCACAGAAGGCAGTGGAGGCCAAGTCATTAGATGTATTCAAGAAGGAGATCGATATATTTCTTAATGCTAAGGGGATGAATGGATATGGGGAAAAAGCGGGAACAGGGGACTGAGTTAGATGATCAGCCATGATCATTTTGAATGGCGGAGCAGGCCCGAAGGGCCGAATGGCCTACTCTTGCTCCTATTTTCGATGTTTCTTTGCCAAAATGCTTTACAGCCAATGAAGTACTTCTGAAATGTAGTCACTGTTGTAATGTAGGAAATGCAGCAGTCAATTTGCACACAGCAAGATCCCACAAACAGCAATGAGATAATGACCAGATAATCTGTTTTAGTGGCTTTTGTTGAGGGATAAATATTGGGCCAGGACACCACGGAGAACTCCCTGCTCTTCTTCCAGTAGTGCCATGGGATCTTTTATGTCCACCTGAGAGGCCAAACAGGGCCTCGGTTTAATGTCTCATCCAAAAGACGGCACCTCTGACAGTGCAGCACTCCCTCAGTACCGACCCTCCGACAGTGCAGCGCTCCCTCAGTACTGACCCTCCGACAGTGCAGCTCCCCCTCAGTACTGACCCTCCGACAGTGCAGCTCTCCCTCAGTACTGACCCTCCGACAGTGCGGCGCTCCCTCTCTCCCTCAGTACTGACCCTCCGACAGTGCGGCGCTCCCTCAGTACTGACCCTCCGACAGTGCAGCACTCCCTCAGTACTGACCCTCCGACAGTGCGGCGCTCCCTCAGTACTGACCCTCCGACAGTGCGGCGCTCCCTCAGTACTGACCCTCCGACAGTGCGGCGCTCCCTCAGTACTGACCCTCCGACAGTGCAGCGCTCCCTCAGTACTGACCCTCCGACAGTGCGGCCCTCCCTCAGTACTGCACTGGGTGTGTTAACCTGGATTGTGGGCTGAAGCCTCTGGAGTGGGGCTTAAACGCACGATATTCTGGTTTAGAGGCGAGAGTGCTGCCCCCTGAGCCACAGCTGGCAGTGTGACGACATCGAATGTACAGCACAGAAACAGGCCATTCGGCCCAACTGGTCTATGCTCCACACGAGCCTCCTCCCTCCCTACTTCATCTCACCCTATCAGCATATCCTTCTATTCCTTTCTCCCTCATGTGTTTATCCAGCTTCCCCTTAAATGTATCTACACTATTCACCTCAACTACTCCTTGTGGGAGTGAGTTCCACATTCTCACCACTCTCTGGGTAAAGAAGTTTCTTCTGACACTTTAACATTCTTTAAAAGGCATCGATAGCTCTCAAAGAGCCAAATACTGTACTGTGGCTGATTCTCTGGGCTCCCTGTGGGCACCATTCTCCTTTACCCCCTTTACCTGCAGTACCGCTTTCAAAGAGCTGGGTATCTACAGCCCTAAATTTTCACTCCATTCAGAGCCATAGAATCATAGAAATTTACAGCATAGAAAGAGGCCATTCGGCCCATCGTGTCTGTGCTGGCCATAAAAGGGCTATCCAGCTTAATCCCACTTTCCAGCACTTAGTCCGTAGCCCTGTAGGTTACGGCTCTTCAGGTGCACATCCAGGTACTTTTTAAATGAGTTGAGGGTTTCTGCCTCTCCCACCCTCTCAGGCACTGAGTTCCAGACCCCCATCACCCTCAAGTGAAAAAAAATTTCCTCAGCTCCCCTCTAATCCTTCTACCAATCACTTTAAGCCTATGCCCCGTGATTATTGACCTCTCTGCTAAGGGAAATAGGTCCTCCCTATTCACTCTATCTCGGCCCCTCATAATTTTATACACCTCAATTAAATCTCCCCTCAGTCTCCTCTGTTCCAAAGAGAACAACCCCAGCCTATCCAATCTTTCCTCACAGCTAAAATTCTCCAGTCCTGGCAACATGCTCGTAAATCTCCTCTGTACCCTCTCTAGTGCAATTATATCCTTCCTGTAATGTGGTGACCAGAACTGTGCACAGTACTCAAGCTGTGGCCTAACCAGTGTTTTATACAGTGCAGTCACATCCTTCCTGTAATGAGGTGCTGATTATATTCCCATTCTCTGTGCTTTTCTCAAATTGTGCAAATCCCACACCCAGAAAGGGTGGAAATAGAATGAATAAATTCACAGTGTGAACCAGTGGCCAGTGAAGGAAATCGATCAAAGAGAAAATCGGGACACGACACAAAGATAGAGTCCAATCATTTTATATTTTTACTTAAAATCATATTTGCAATCTTCATTCTCATACATTCAGTTGTAGGGAAATAGCTACTTTCCAGTGATTCGTGGATCTAGACAATAGTTCAGACAAAGAGACACACAGTTACTCGGTAGTTTCGTTAATCAAGGTGATTTATTCATGACTTAAAAAATGCAAATAAGCATGAAGCAACTCAATCAATACAAGGATCACTCCATCCAATTCCCACAAGCAGGCAAAAGGCAAAGCAAGTAACAGGTACAACCTTTAGAATGCATCAAGGCAGTCAGCAGTCCCAGTCCACAGTATACAGGCCGGTGTGGGATTGATCATATCAGAGTATACCGCCCAGTGTGGGATAGATTATATCAGAGTATACCGCCCGGTGTGGGATAGATTATATCAGAGTATATCGCCCAGTGTGGGATATATTAAATCAGAGTATACCACCCAGTGTGGGATAGATTATATCAGAGTATACCGCCCAGTGTGGGATAGATTATATCAGAGTATACCGCCCGGTGTGGGATAGATTATATCTGAGTATACCACCCAGTGTGGGATAGATCATATCAGAGTATATCGTCCAGTATGGGATAGATCATATCAGAGTATACCGCCCAGTGTAGGATAGATTATATCAGAGTATACCGCCAAGTGTGGGATAGATTATATCGGAGTATACCGCCAAGTGTGGGATAGATTATATCAGAGTATACCACCCAGTGTGGGATAGATTATATCAGAGTATACCGCCAAGTGTGGGATAGATTATATCAGAGTATACCACCCAGTGTGGGATAGATTATATCAGAGTATATCGTCCAGTGTGGGATAGATTATATCAGAGTATACCGCCCAGTGTGGGATAGATTATATCAGAGTATATCGTCCAGTGTGGGATAGATTATATCAGAGTATACCGCCCAGTGTGGGATGGATTATATCATAGTATACCACCCAGTGTGGGATAGATTATATCAGAGTATATCGTCCAGTGTGGGATAGATTATATCAGAGTATACAGGCCAGTGTGGGATAGATTATATCAGAGTATATTGTCCAGTGTGGGATAGATTATATCAGAGTATACCGCCAAGTGTGGGATAGATTATATCAGAGTATACAGGCCAGTGTGGGATAGATTATATCAGAGTATATCGTCCAGTGTGGGATAGATTATATCAGAGTATACCACCCAGTGTGGGATAGATTATATCAGAGTATACCACCCAGTGTGGGATAGATTATATCAGAGTATACCGCCAAGTGTGGGATAGATTATATCAGAGTATATCGTCCAGTGTGGGATAGATTATATCAGAGTATACCACCCAGTGTGGGATAGATTATATCAGAGTATACCGCCAAGTGTGGGATAGATTATATCAGAGTATATCGTCCAGTGTGGGATAGATTATATCAGAGTATACCACCCAGTGTGGGATAGATTATATCAGAGTATATCGTCCAGTGTGGGATAGATTATTTCAGAGTATATCGTCCAGTGTGGGATAGATTATATCAGAGTATACCGCCCAGTGTGGGATAGATTATATCAGAGTATACCGCCCAGTGTGGGATAGATTATATCAGAGTATACCGCCCAGTGTAGGATAGATTATATCAGAGTGTACCACCCAGTGTGGGATAGATTATATCAGAGTATACCGTCCAGTGTGGGATAGATTATATCAGAGTATTTTAGCCGGTGTGGGCTAGATTATATCAGAGTATACCACTCAGTGTGGGATAGATTATATCAGAGTATACCGCCCAGTGTGGGATAGATTATATCAGAGTATACTGGCTGGTGTGGGATAGATTATATCAGAGTATATCATCCAGTATGGGATCGATTATATCAGAGTATACCACCCAGTGTGGGATAGATTATATCAGGTATACCACCCAGTGTGGGATAGATTATATCAGAGTATACCACCCAGTGTGGGATAGATTATATCTGAGTATACCACCCAGTGTGGGATAGATTATATCAGAGTATACCACCCAGTGTGGGATAGATTATATCAGAGTATACCACCCAGTGTGGGATAGATCATATCAGAGTATACCGCCCAGTCTAGGATAGATTATATCAGAGTATACTACCCAGTGTGGGATAGATTATATCAGAGTATACCGCCAAGTATGGGATAGATTATATCAGAGTATACAGGCCGGTGTGGGATAGATATCAGAGTATATCGTCCAGTGTGGGATAGATTATATCAGAGTATACCACCCAGTGTGGGATAGATTATATCAGAGTATATCGTCCAGTGTGGGATAGATTATATCAGAGTATACCACCCAGTGTGGGATAGATTATATCAGAGTATACCACCAAGTGTGGGATAGATTATATCAGAGTATACAGGCCGGTGTTGGATAGATTATATCAGAGTATATCGTCCAGTGTGGGATAGATTATATCAGAGTATATCGTCCAGTGTGGGATAGATTATATCAGAGTATACCGCCCAGTGTGGGATAGATCATATCAGAGTATACCACCCAGTGTGGGATAGATCATATCAGAGTATACCGCCCAGTGTAGGATAGATTATATCAGAGTATACCACCCAGTGTGGGATAGATCATATCAGAGTATACCGCCCAGTGTAGGATAGATTATATCAGAGTATACCACCCAGTGTGGGATAGATTATATCAGAGTATACCGCCAAGTGTGGGATAGATTATATCAGAGTATACAGGCCGGTGTGGGATAGATTATATCAGAGTATATCGTCCAGTGTGGGATAGATTATATCAGAGTATACCGCCAAGTGTGGGATAGATTATATCAGAGTATACAGGCCGGTGTGGGATAGATTATATCAGAGTATATCGTCCAGTGTGGGATAGATTATATCAGAGTATATCGTCCAGTGTGGGATAGATTATATCAGAGTATACCACCCAGTGTGGGATAGATTATATCAGAGTATATCGTCCAGTGTGGGATAGATTATTTCAGAGTATATCGTCCAGTGTGGGATAGATTATATCAGAGTATACAGGCTGGTGTGGGATAGATTATATCAGAGTATATCATCCAGTATGGGATAGATTATATCAGAGTATACCACCCAGTGTGGGATAGATTATATCAGAGTATACCACCCAGTGTGGGATAGATTATATCAGAGTATACCACCCAGTGTGGGATAGATTATATCTGAATATACCACCCAGTGTGGGATAGATTATATCAGAGTATAGCACCCAGTGTGGGATAGATTATATCAGAGTATACCGCCAAGTGTGGGATAGATTATATCAGAGTATACAGGCCGGTGTGGGATAGATTATATCAGAGTATATCGTCCAGTGTGGGATAGATTATATCAGAGTATACCACCCAGTGTGGGATAGATTATATCAGAGTATACCGCCAAGTGTGGGATAGATTATATCAGAGTATACAGGCCGGTGTGGGATAGATTATATCAGAGTATACCACCCAGTGTGGGATAGATTATATCAGAGTATATCGTCCAGTGTGGGATAGATTATATCAGAGTATATCGTCCAGTGTGGGATAGATTATATCAGAGTATACCACCCAGTGTGGGATAGATTATATCAGAGTATACCACCCAGTGTGGGATAGATTATATCAGAGTATATCGTCCAGTGTGGGATAGATTATTTCAGAGTATATCGTCCAGTGTGGGATAGATCATATCAGAGTATACCGCCCAGTGTAGGATAGATTATATCAGAGTATACCACCCAGTGTGGGATAGATTATATCAGAGTATACCGCCCAGTGTGGGATAGATTATATCAGAGTATATCGTCCAGTGTGGGATAGATTATATCAGAGTATACCACCCAGTGTGGGATAGATCATATCAGAGTATACCGCCCAGTGTAGGATAGATTATATCAGAGTATACCACCCAGTGTGGGATAGATTATATCAGAGTATACCACCCAGTGTGGGATAGATTATATCAGAGTATACCACCCAGTGTGGGATAGATTATATCAGAGTATACAGGCCGGTGCGGGATAGATTATATCAGAGTATACAGGCCGGTGTGGGATAGATTATATCAGAGTATATCGTCCAGTGTGGGATAGATTATATCAGAGTATACCACCCAGTGTGGGATAGATCATATCAGAGTATACCGCCAAGTGTGGGATAGATTATATCCGAGTATACCGCCAAGTGTGGGATAGATTATATCAGAGTATACCACCCAGTGTGGGATAGATTATATCAGAGTATACCGCCCAGTTTCGGATAGATTATTTCTGAGTATACCACCCAGTGTGGGATAGATTATATCAGAGTATACCGCCCAGTGTGGGATAGATCATATCAGAGTATACAGCCCAGTGTGGGATAGATTATATCAGAGTATATCATCCAGTATGGGATAGATTATATCAGAGTATACCACCCAGTGTGGGATAGATTATATCAGAGTATACCACCCAGTGTGGGATAGATTATATCAGAGTATACCACCCAGTGTGGGATAGATTATATCAGAGTATACCACCCAGTGTGGGATAGATTATATCAGAGTATACCGCCCAGTGTGGGATCGATCATATCAGAGTATATCATCCAGTATGGGATAGATTATATCAGAGTATACCACCCAGTGTGGGATAGATTATATCAGAGTATACCACCCAGTGTGGGATAGATTATATCTGAGTTTCTCACCCAGTGTGGGATAGATTATATCAGAGTATACCACCCAGTGTGGGATAGATTATATCAGAGTATACCGCCCAGTGTAGGATAGATTATATCAGAGTATACCACCCAGTGTGGGATAGATTATATCAGAGTATACCGCCAAGTGTGGGATAGATTATATCAGAGTATACAGGCCGGTGTGGGATAGATTATATCAGAGTATACCGTCCAGTGTGGGATAGATTTTATCAGAGTATACCACCCAGTGTGGGATAGATCATATCAGAGTATACCGCCCAGTGTGGGATGGGTTATATCTGAGTATACCACCCAGTGTGGGATAGATTATATCAGAGTATATCGTCCAGTGTGGGATAGATTATATCAGAGTATACCGTCCAGTGTGGGATAGATTTTATCAGAGTATACCGCCCAGTGTGGGATGGATTATATCAGAGTATACCGTCCAGTGTGGGATAGATTTTATCAGAGTATACCGCCCAGTGTGGGATGGATTATATCAGAGTATACCGCCCAGTGTAGGATAGATTATATCAGAGTATACCACCCAGTGTGGGATAGATTATATCAGAGTATACCACCCAGTGTGGGATAGATTATATCAGAGTATACCGTCCAGTGTGGGATAGATTTTATCAGAGTATACCACCCAGTGTGGGATAGATTATATCAGAGTATACCGCCAAGTGTGGGATAGATTATATCAGAGTATACAGGCCGGTGTGGGATAGATTATATCAGAGTATATCGTCCAGTGTGGGATAGATTATATCAGAGTATACCGTCCAGTGTGGGATAGATTTTATCAGAGTATACCGCCCAGTGTGGGATGGATTATATCAGAGTATACCGTCCAGTGTGGGATAGATTTTATCAGAGTATACCGCCCAGTGTAGGATAGATTATATCAGAGTATACCACCCAGTGTGGGATAGATTATATCAGAGTATACCGCCAAGTGTGGGATAGATTATATCAGAGTATACAGGCCAGTGTGGGATAGATTATATCAGAGTATACCGTCCAGTGTGGGATAGATTTTATCAGAGTATACCACCCAGTGTGGGATAGATTATATCAGAGTATACCGTCCAGTGTGGGATAGATTTTATCAGAGTATACCACCCAGTGTGGGATAGATTATATCAGAGTATACCGCCAAGTGTGGGATAGATTATATCAGAGTATACAGGCCGGTGTGGGATAGATTATATCAGAGTATATCGTCCAGTGTGGGATAGATTATATCAGAGTATACCGTCCAGTGTGGGATAGATTTTATCAGAGTATACCGCCCAGTGTGGGATGGATTATATCAGAGTATACCGTCCAGTGTGGGATAGATTTTATCAGAGTATACCGCCCAGTGTAGGATAGATTATATCAGAGTATACCACCCAGTGTGGGATAGATTATATCAGAGTATACCGCCAAGTGTGGGATAGATTATATCAGAGTATACAGGCCAGTGTGGGATAGATTATATCAGAGTATACCGTCCAGTGTGGGATAGATTTTATCAGAGTATACCACCCAGTGTGGGATAGATTATATCAGAGTATACCACCCAGTGTGGGATGGATTATATCAGAGTATACCACCCAGTGTGGGATGGGTTATATCTGAGTATACCACCCAGTGTGGGATAGATTATATCAGAGTATACCGCCCAGTGTGGGATGGGTTATATCTGAGTATACCACCCAGTGTGGGATAGATTATATCAGAGTATACCGCCCAGTGTGGGATGGGTTATATCTGAGTATACCACCCAGTGTGGGATAGATTATATCAGAGTATACCGCCCAGTGTGGGATGGGTTATATCTGAGTATACCACCCAGTGTGGGATAGATTATATCTGAGTATACCACCCGGTGTGGGATGGATCATATCAGAGTATATTGTCCAGTGTGGGATAGATTTTATAGAACACTGCCCAGTGTGGGATGGATTATATGGAACACTCTCCAGTGTGGGATGGATTATATGGAACACTGTCCAGTGTGGGATGGATTATATGGAACACTGCCCTGTGTGGGATGGATTATATAGAACACTGTCCAGTGTGGGATGGATTATATGGAACACTCTCCAGTGTGGGATGGATTATATGGAACACTGTCCAGTGTGGGATGGATTATATGGAACACTGCCCAGTGTGGGATGGATTATATGGAACACTGCCCTGTGTGGGATGGATTATATGGAACACTGTCCAGTGGGGGATGGATTATATAGAACACTGTCCAGTGTGGGATGGATTATATGGAACACTGTCCAGTGTGGGATGGATTATATAGAACACTGTCCAGTGTGGGATGGATTATATGGAACACTGTCCAGTGGGGGATGGATTATGTAGAACACTGTCCAGTGGGGGATGGATTATATAGAACACTGTCCAGTGTGGGATGGATTATATGGAACACTGTCCAGTGGGGGATGGATTATATAGAACACTGTCCAGTGTGGGATGGATTATATGGAACACTGTCCAGTGGGGGATGGATTATATAGAACACTGTCCAGTGTGGGATGGATTATATGGAACACTGTCCAGTGGGGGATGGATTATATAGAACACTGTCCAGTGTGGGATGGATTATATAGAACACTTTCCAGTGTGGGATGGATTATATAGAACACTGTCCAGTGTGGGATGGATTATATAGAACACTGTCCAGTGGGGGATGGATTATATAGAACACTGTCCAGTGTGGGATGGATTATATGGAACACTGCCCTGTGTGGGATGGATTATATGGAACACTGTCCAGTGGGGGATGGATTATATAGAACACTGTCCAGTGTGGGATGGATTATATGGAACACTGTCCAGTGGGGGATGGATTATATAGAACACTGTCCAGTGTGGGATGGATTATATGGAACACTGCCCAGTGTGGGATGGATTATATGGAACACTGCCCTGTGTGGGATGGATTATATGGAACACTGTCCAGTGGGGGATGGATTATATAGAACACTGTCCAGTGTGGGATGGATTATATGGAACACTGTCCAGTGGGGGATGGATTATATAGAACACTGTCCAGTGTGTGATGGATTATATGGAACACTGCCCAGAAGGGGAGGGAAATCACAGGAAATACCATGGTTGGAATGAGGAATTTCCAGCCAAACGCTGCCCCTTCTCCAGAGTAAACTGCCCCCTCCTCAGTCTCCATTCTGTATTTGGCTTGAATTGAAATAAATGCTGTTAAACTTTGGGATTTTGTTGTCCAGCTCAGTTAACCTGGTGCAGACTCTCGTGTCCCACAGCAGCTCCTTCTCAAAGCCCTCGAGTTGGATGAAGGTGAAGATATCCTGCAGACGGTCTTTTATCCCAGACATCCCATAGAAGGTCTCCTCAGTGCACTGATTGCGCAGAACCTCCACCTTGCACTGAATCTTGGACAGAAAGCTCAGATGCTGCTTCACCTTCCGCTGAGCATCGAACAGCTCATCCGACTGTTTCTTCATCATTATCACTTTCCTTTCCTTCTCTCTCAAATTCTCATGTTGGGCCTGTTTTATCCTCAGTTCCGTTATCTTCAGGTAGCACTGCTTCAGTTCCTGCTTCTGCTTGTCACGTTTCACGGATAAACTTCCCTTTACTTCACTCGTGAAATCAATCAAAAGCTGAATTCGCTCAATTTCCTTGCTCGCACCGAGAATCAACGGGATCCCTGGCCGGGAATGAATGGAACAAGATTAGAGACAGGGGAGAGTGAATGGGACAGGGGAGAGTGACAGGGGAGAGTGAATGGGACGGGGGAGAGTGACAGGGGAGAGTGAATGGGACGGGGGAGAGTGACAGGGGAGAGTGAATGGGACGGGGGAGAGTGAATGGGACGGGGGAGAGTGACAGGGGAGAGTGAATGGGACGGGGGAGAGTGACAGGGGAGAGTGAATGGGACGGGGGAGAGTGAATGGGACGGGGGAGAGTGAATGGGACGGGTTAGTGACAGGGGAGAGTGAATGGGACGGGGAGAGTGACAGGGGAGAGTGAATGGGACGGGGGAGAGTGAATGGGACGGGGAGAGTGAATGGGACAGGGGAGAGTGACAGGGGAGAGTGAATGGGACAGGGGAGAGTGACAGGGGAGAGTGAATGGGACGGGGGAGAGTGAATGGGATGGGGGAGAGTGAATGGGACGGGTTAGTGACAGGGGAGAGTGAATGGGACGGGTTAGTGACAGGGGAGAGTGAATGGGACGGGGAGAGTGACAGGGGAGAGTGAATGGGACGGGGGAGAGTGAATGGGACGGGTTAGTGACAGGGGAGAGTGAATGGGACGGGGAGAGTGAATGGGACAGGGGAGAGTGACAGGGGAGAGTGAATGGGACAGGGGAGAGTGACAGGGGAGAGTGAATGGGACAGGGGAGAGTGACAGGGGAGAGTGAATGGGACGGGGGAGAGTGAATGGGACGGGTTAGTGACAGGGGAGAGTGAATGGGACGGGGAGAGTGAATGGGACAGGGGAGAGTGACAGGGGAGAGTGAATGGGACAGGGGAGAGTGACAGGGGAGAGTGAATGGGACGGGGGAGAGTGACAGGGGAGAGTGAATGGGACGGGGGAGAGTGAATGGGACGGGTTAAGGTCTCGAAACTCTTCCCATGGAGAACAGTGTGAAGGAGGGGAATGATTCACAGCCTGACAGGCCATGACGTGAATGCTCCTTCCATGGCGGTAACCATCTCTACACCAGCCAATAGAGCCTCCCGCCATGGCTGATCTGTAACGGAACTCCATCTACCCGCCTTTGATCTCATATCCCTTGATATCCCTCATCCAATAAAAGTGGTCTTTTTCTCACGAACTGTGGAGATCTTCCTCTCCCAGCCTCACTTTCCTCACTAATCCGATTGATCCTTTTCACCAGGACACGGAAGACTCTTTGCTTTAGGTGAAGAGCATTTGGCTGCACCTTCTCCCCCCACCCCCCAAAACTGGTCCCAGTGTTCCCGGAATCTGAAACCCTCCTTTCTACACCAACCACCGACATCACATGTTCACACGCCTAATCTTTCCCTCCCTGTCCAGTCCAGTGTGCAACACTGGGAGAAATCCAGAGAATATCCCCATGGAATTCCTGCTCCTTAATCTACAATTTAGCTCCTTAAAATCCATTTGCAGAAACCTTGAAACCTTGACCTCGATGTCATTGGTTCCCATTTATCCCACGACCTCTGGCTGCTCGCCCTCCCATTCCAGGACCTTTTGTATTCGCTCTGAAATGTCCCGAAATCTGGCACGTGGGAAACAACACACCAATCAGGACTCTGGATCATGTCTTCTAAAGCAACTATCTACCCCCTGACTATAGAAGCCCCACAATCGCCACTCACCCATTCTCACTCCCTGTCCTGTTTCCCCCCACCCCCGGGGTATCCGCTCACTCCCCGGGGCTTTGTCATGTTTGCCCTCCTTTTTGTCCACATCATTTAGACAAATCCAGCTCCACAGGTGGTCTCCTGACCACCGATCGATCGCCCTGTCGATTCCTGACCTCTCTGCTGATGGTCACCTGCTCCATCTAACGCCCTCCCTCCCAGTGCTGGCTCCTGTGGCTGGGTGAGATCGCCCAAGTCTACAGCGTTTGTATTATTGTGTAAATTGTTTCTCAGCTGTCATCAGGAGCGTGGATCAAATCAAGGAGCCCCCTCCCCTTCAGACGGTGGCAGTGGCCAAAAGGCAGCAATGACCAGGGGTACGAAGGACAAGAAAAGAAAGTCGATGGTGCCGCGCCTGTTTTTCAGGCACTACATGGGCGCCTAAGCTTCCAATATGGCGGGCGGGCTGCGCTCACTCATTACGAGCCGAAGTTCGCCGCCCGCCATATTGGTAAAGGCCAAAAAGATCATCGTTCAGGGTCGAGACAGAAACAGGTGTTAGACCTGTGTATTTGCAAATACAGGGGCAGTACGCCTGTTTGAGGCTCCCTGTGCCCCCCCCTGTGAGACAGCTGGCCCGGCTGTGTTCAGGAAAACCAGGTCTACATGCGGCCTAACAGGAGGCACTTAAAGTGGCCACTGCAGGCCGCCACCAACAGGGTAAGTGTTTAAAATATACTCACCTGGACGTGGGGCCGGGAGAAGCAGGACTCATTTAGATAAGGACAAGGCCCAATATCGGGTGCTGTGTGTGTTTCTGCACAGTGTGCGGATACACAGTGTGATCTGCTGAGGGTTTGGTGAGTGTGGGAGTTCGGTGCAGTGGGGGAAGGAGGTGCTGCTTTGTCTTGCTTTTCCTAACTTTTTCCCCAGAGCGGCAGTGGGCCTGAGAGTAGAAGACTGAGATTGGGGAATAAAAGCAGCAGCAGACCTGCAACAAGAGACAACTACTGTGCGACGTCACAGGTGAGGCAGGAGAGTCCGAGAGGTCAGCGCAGTATAAAAGGAGAGACAGAGAGCGGGAAGAGAGTCTGAGAGTCTAAGGCAAGTCGTGGCAGCACAGCTCGCACCCGTGATATGCTCCTCCTGCACTATGTGGGAAGTCATGAACACTACCAGTGTCCCTGGCAACCATGTGTGCAGGAAGTGTGTCCAGCTGCAGCTACTGGCTAACCGTCTTTCAGAGCTGGAGCTGCAGGTGGATTCACTGTGGAGCATCCGCGATGCTGAGATTATCGTGGATAGCACGTTCAGTGAGGTGGTCACACCGCAGGTAAAGATTACGCAGGCAGAAAGGAAATGGGTGACCGCCAGGCAGAGTATAAGGACTAGGCAGGTAGAGCAGGAGTCCCCTGGGGCCATCTCCCTCTCAAACAGATATACCACTTTGGATACTGTTGGGGGAGATGGCTTATCAGGGGAAAGCAGCAAGAGCCAAGTTCGGGGCACCACGGGTGGCTCTGCTGCACAGGAGGGGAGGAAGAAGAGTGGCAGGGCTATAGTGATAGGGGATTCAATTGTAAGGGGAACAGATAGGCGTTTCTGCGGCCGTAAACGTGACTCCAGGATGGTATGTTGCCTCCCTGGTGCTCGGGTCAAGGATGTCACGGAGCGGCTGCAGGGCATTCTGGAGGGGGAGGGTGAACAGCCAGTAGTCGTGGTCCATATTGGTACCAACGACATAGGTAAGAAAAGGGATGAGGTCCTGCAAGGTGAATTTAAGGAGTTAGGAGATAAATTAAAAAGCAGGACTTCAAAGGTAGTGATCTCAGGATTACTACCAGTGCCACGTGCTAGTGAGTATAGGAACAGGAGAATAGACAGGATGAATGCGTGGCTGCAGGGATGGTGTAGGAGGGAGGGATTTAGATTCCTGGGACATTGGGGAAGGTGGGACCTGGACAAGCGAGACGGGTGACACCCGAGCAGGACCAGGACCAATGTCCTCGCAGGGGTGTTTGCTAGTGCTGTTGGGGAAGGTTTAAACTAGAGTGGCGGGGGGATGGGAACCTGAGCGGGGAGTCAGAAGGGAATAAAGTTGAGAGCAGCAAGAGAGGGGAAGACCCAGGGGAATTCTACAATACAAATAGTACAAACAGTTGTTCAAGAACAAGTGAGAGGGAAAAGCGTAGAGCAGCGGAAAGAAAGTGTACTTTAGGCACGACAGATAAAATAAAAACTAGAAGGCGTAAGGCAATTAACCCAGCATCAAAGCTGTGGCAGGGGGTTGGGAACCTGAGCAGGGAGACAGAGGAAAGCGTGTCAGGAAGGGACAGAAGGTATGGAGTAAAAGGTAAAGTGTTAAAAAAGGAAAAAGCAGGAACTAAGTGGCACAAAACATATTTGAAAGTTCTTTATCTGAATGCACGTAGCATTCGTAACAAAATGGTCGAGTTAATGGCACAAATAACTACGTATGGGTATGATCTTGTGGCAATTACAGAAACATGGCTGCAGGGTGACAACGACTGGGAATTAAATATGCCAGGGTATTTAACAATCAGGAAGGACAGGCAGGAAGGAAGGGGAGGTGGGGTGGCTATGTTAATAAAGGAAGGAATCACTGTAATACAGAGAAAAGATATTGGGACAAAGGATCAGGATAATAAAACAGTTTGGGTAGAGATAAGGAATAATAAGGGGCAAAAAACACTCGTGGGCGTAGTATATAGGCCTCCTAATAGTTGCAACTCTGCTGGAAGAAGTATTAATCAGGAAATAGTCGGGGCATGTAATAAGGGAACAGTTATAATTATGGGGGATTTTAACTATCATATTGACTGGACAAATCAAATTGGGCAGGGCAGCCTTGAGGAAGAGTTTATTGAGTGTATTAGGGATGGATTTCTTGAGCAGTATGTAACTGAACATACAAGGGGGCAAGCAACCTTGGACCTGGTCCTGTGTAATGAGCCAGGATTAATTAATAATGTCCTAGTTAAGGATTCCCTTGGAATGAGTGACCATAACATGGTTACATTCCATATCCAATTAGAGGGTGAGAAGGTTGGTTCTCAAACAAGCGTGCTGAGCTTGAATAAAGGAGACTATGATGGTATGAGAGCGGAATTGATTAAAGTGGACTGGGAAAATAGATTAAAGGGTAAGATGGTACATGAGCAGCGGTGTTCATTTAAGGAGTTATTTTACAACTTTCAAAAAATATATTCCACTGAGGAAAAAAGGGTGTAAAAGAAATGACAGCCATCTGTGGCTAAGTAAAGAAATTAAGGATAGTATCCAACTAAAAACAAGGACATATAAGGTAGCCAAACTTAGTGGGAGGATAGAAGATTGGGAAGTCTTCAAAAGACAGCAAAAAGTAACGAAAGGATTGATTAAGAAAGGGAAGATAGATTATGAAAATAAATGAGCAAAAAATATAAAAACAGATAGCAAGAGTTTCTACAGTTATATAAAAAGAAAAAGGGTGGCTAAGGCAAAGGTAGGTCCCTTAGAGGATGAGACCGGGAAATTAATGGTGGGAAACATGGAGATGGCAAAAATGCTGAACAAATATTTTGTTTCAGTCTTTACAGCAGAGGACACTAAGAATATCCCAACACTGGACAAACAGGGGGCTCTGGGGGGGAGGAGCTAAATACGATTAGAATTACTAAGGAATTGGTACTCAGTAAATTAATGGGACTCAAGGCGGATAAATCCCCTGGACCTGATGGCTTACATCCCAGGGTCTTGAGGGAAGTGGCAGTAGGGATTGTGGATGTTTTGGTAATAATTTTCCAAAATTCTCTGGACTTGGCAAAGGTCCCGGCAGATCGGAAAACTGCCAATGTAACACCGTTATTTAAAAAGGGTCGTAGGCAGAAGGCTGGAAATTATAGACCAGTTAGCCTAACATCTGTGGTGGGTAAAATTTTGGAGTCTATTATTAAGGAGACAGTAGCAGAACATTTGGATAAACATAATTTAATAGGACAAAGTCAGCATGGCTTTACAAAGGGGAAGTCATGTCTGACAAATTTGCTTGAGTTCTTTGAGGATATAACGTACAGGTTGGATAAAGGGGAACCAGTGGACGTAGTGTATTTAGACTTCCAGAAGGCATTCGACAAGGTGCCACATAAAAGATTATTGCTCAAGATAAAGAATCACTGGATTGGGGGTAATATTCTGGCATGGGTGGAGGATTGGTTATCTAACAGGAAGCAGAGAGTTGGGATAAATGGTACATTCTCGGACTGGCAACCTGTAGCCAGTGGTGGCGTTGTTAGTAAAGGAGGAAATCAATGCAATAGTGAGGATGGATATTGGCTCGGAAAATCACGATGTGGAATCTGTATGGGTGGAGCTAAGAAACACCAAGCGGCAGAAAACGTTGGTGGGGGTTGTCAATAGGCCCCCAAACAGTAGTGGAAATGTAGGGGAGGGCATTAAACAGGAAATTAGAGACGCATACAAGAAGGGTACAACTATAATCATGGGTGACTTTAATCTACATATAGATTGGTCAAACCAAATTAACAATAATACTGTGGGGGAGGAATTCCTGGAGTGTGTACGTGATGGTTTTCTAGACCAATACGTTGAGGAACCAACTAAAGAACAGGCGATCCTAGACTGGGTGTTGTGCAATGAGAAAGGAATAATTAACAATCTTGTTGTGCGGGGTCCCTTAGGGAAGAGCGATCATAACATGATAGAATTCCTCATTAAGATGGAGAGTGAAGTAGTTGAATCCGAAACTAGGGTCCTGAATCTAAATAAAAGAAATTACGAAAGTATGAGGTGCGAGTTGGCTATGATAGATTGGGGAACTTTACTAAAAGGGATGACGGTGGATAGGCAATGGCTAATATTTAAAGAACGTGTGCAGGAATTACAACAATTATTCATTCCTGTCTGGCGCAAAAATAAAACAGGAAAGGTGGCTCAACTGTGGCTTACAAAAGAAATTAGGGATAGTATTAGATCCAAAGAGGAGACATATAAAATTGCCAGAAAAAGCAGCAAGCCTGAGGATTGGGAGCAGTTCAGAATTCAGCAAAGGAGGACAAAGAGATTGATTAAGAGGGAAAAATAGAGTATGAGAGTAAACTAGCAGGGAACATAAAAACTGACATAAATATGTCAAGAGAAAA